>NW_015170947.1:188128-295205 GCF_001447785.1 Gekko japonicus
GGAGCCGCGGTCGCCCGGGCCGAGATTGGGGGGGCAAGGCGGGCGACGGAAGGCCGATGCCTCCGTTGCCCGGCCCTCTACAGAATCCACCCCCCAAACCTCCAGGTATTTCCCTCCTTAGAGCTGGCAACCCTACATTCCCCTCAGTGCCTGTTGGTAGGCAACTAAGCTTGGTCCTGTCACCTACTTTGGCCTTTGGGAGAAACCACATTGGGGCCAATCCTGATAGGGTTGCCAACTCCAGATGGGAAATTCCTGGAGACTTGAGGGATGGAGCCTGAAGAGGGTGAGGTTTGAGGAGGGGTGGGACCTCAGACAGGTACACTGCCATAGACTCCACCCTCCAAACCAGTCAGTCCCACATAGGGAACCATTGTTGCCAATCTCCAGGTGAGGGCTGGAGAGCACTCAGTATTACAACTGTTCTGCAGAAGGGAGGGCAGAAGTCAGCTGAAGTCAAAGGGGCAGATAATGGTAGGTTGGTGGCTAGCTGGGAAGGAGATGGGGTTGCCAACTACATGCTGACAAATTCCTGGGGATTTGAGGGGTGGAGCCTGGAGAGGGTGGGGTTTGCAGAGGGGTGGGACCTCAGACAGGTAGAATGCCATAGACTCCACCCTCCAAACCAGCCATTTTGTCCTGGGTAACAATTGTTGCCAATCTCCAGGTGAGGGCTACAGATTACTCACAATTACAACTGCTCTTCAGGTAGCAGAGATCAGTTCCTCTGGAGAAAACAGTGGACTCTGTCATTATACCCTGCTAAGGTCACCACAGCAAATTGACACTGTTTGCCCAAAGCCAGAGCACTGCCCCAGAGCCTCTTTCTAGATCCCGTTGTATTGATTTCACAACGGGCTTTACTGCTAGTTATACTAGATAAACCATTGATCTGATCTACTATGGATATTCTTATGTTCTTATTTCCTGGCTGTGTCACCTTTCCATACTCTTCCCTTATTCCTATCATCTCCTGTTCAAGTACTTTCTTAAGGCATCTCTTTAAATATATCTTTGAGATTTTTAAAAATGTGTTTTTAAGGCATCTTGAGACCCAGTGTGGCGTAGTGGTTAGAGATTAAGTATAAATTTCAGTGGTGTTGCTATTCCTTCATGGCTTAAATCTACCAGAAAATTCCACTGATGAAAGAAATCTGATTGGCATCTTAAAGAGGCTGTAGAGCAGAACTCCTCATCCAGGGTAAAGCCCTGGCAAACCCTAAATCACATCAAATACTGTGCAGAAGCAATGCTGTATTGTGTTAGAAGGAATCCACTGCTGCTTACATCAAAAATCTAACCTGGAACTTCTCAAACACAGCATATTGTGTTAAGTAAACATTAGGACTATTAAATTCTCACAATATATCAACTATTTTGGGGGATCTGACATTTTCAATATGTTCTCAGAATATGCTCCATTTCCAAAGAATATGCTTTGGCATCAAAACAAAAAATATATTTTAATTGACAGGAACCACTAGGAAGTTTGTTTTCACTTCTTTCATGGGAGCATTTTGAACATTTGGAGTCAAAGAAGAAAAAGTGAGCAAGAGCAATCAGCACAACATGATATAGGGAACTGCCTGCTCCAAAGCCAGCAATCCTTATACTAATAGCGAAGTTGCCCCCGTGAGTGCGGATCGCTAAATCCGCACTCCGAGGGCACTTGAGGGGGAGGGGGAGGTTTGTGCACACTTGGGCCAGTCCCCACGTGTGCACAAAAATCGAAAAAGCCCCCCCAAATATCGGGGGGATATTTAAATCCCCCCAAAACTGAAAGAGCGTTTCCTGAGCATGCGCAGGAAATGCTCTGCTGCCAGCCTCGCCGCCGCCGCAGCCACGAAGTCGGCCGGGCCGGGCCGAGGGAGGGGGGAACAGCTGGCCTCGCTGCCACCGCCACAAAGTCGGCCGGGCCGAGGGAGGGAGCGAGGGAGGGAGGGAGGGTGAAGGGAACAGCCGGCCTCGCCGCCGTCACAGCCATGAAGTTGGCCGGGCCGAGGGCGGCCGAGGGAGGGGAAACAGCCGGCCTTGCCACCGCCACAGCCACGAAGTCGGGCGGGCTGAGGGCGGCCGAGGGAGGGGAAACAGCCGGCCTTGCCACCGCCACAGCCATGAAGTCGGGCGGGCTGAGGGCGGGCGAGGGTGGGCGGGCGAGGGATGGGGGAGCAGCTGGCCTCGCCGACATCGCCATCGCCTCAGAGCCAGCCAGCCTTCCAGGCCGGGGCGAGGGCGACTGTGGGCGGCCGCGAGCCCCGGGCGGCAGCAAAACGCTGGCCCTCGCTGGGGGGGGGAAGGAGCAGGGTGGTGGTGGAGGACATGGAGGAACCGGTGGGATGGTGGGGGAGATCTTACCTGCTCCTGCTGGTTCCTCCAGCTGGCGAGTTTGAAGCTCCCCCGCCCCCCGCGAGTTCCGCGGGTCTTCTTTCTTGTAACATACGGCTACACTAGGCTGTGTGTGGCCTAATATGCAAAGGAGCTCCTGCTGCCAGTAGAGCCCTGATGCACTGCAGATCTGAGGGTCCCCAAAAGCAGGATTATAATTTACAGTGAAATACACTTGAAACGCCTACTGTATTTGTGTTCAGTTTTTAAAGTTCCTTCTATTTTGATTTTAAAACATTAGTACACTCTTACCTATTCATCAAACAGGTTTCTTCTCTGGTGTGCGAAAATTGCAATTCTTGACATGATTCAGATTCTGCATTCTACCCCTTTTTTGATTATTCTGTTTTTCCCCAAAAAATATAATTGTCATTTGCAAGTTCATCAGCAATATCAAGCGCATACATCTAAAGGAGTGGTTTGAATGCTAGAGAACTGAACTATGGCCCCGGTCACACGGGCTGGATATCGTGGGGGGAAGGCGTGGCTAATTGCCCTGGTGCAGTTTGATGCACGATTATGCAATCAGACGCACCGGCGACACACCACGGGTCCTTCCCTCGGCGCCAGCGGGTAAACAAGGGACCGGAGGGGAATGCAGCGCGTCTGGAGGCAGCCCGTGGCAAACGTTTACTAGTACCTTGGAGGTACTAGTTTTTTAAGGTGCATTGTCAGCGGTAAGCCACGGGTGCACTCCACTTCCCAGATGTTGGGGTGTGATCGCGCCCAGATAATCCACCCACCATCCGTGCATCTCCCACGGCAACTTTGCCATGTGACCGGGGCCTATATAGTGTATGCTTCTGAAACTTCATTGCCTTTCTCTTGAATAGTTTTATTTCAGTCTGTCTTAAGTACTTAAATGGGTTCTTTAGAAGTTATTTTATTGCTACAATGTGCTAGAAATGAACCAGTTTATGCAAATCACCATTCTGCAGACAAGAGATTAAAATAAATTTTAGCAATTTCAGGCATTTGTGACAGAATTTCTAAATAAAAAGTGATTAGCTAAACTGACAAGTGTGAAAAACATAACCCTTAGTCACCTTCTAATCCATAAATTTAAATGTAAACTACTACTTCAAAGGGCAGTGGTAATTTCACACCATTAAAGTTTTCTATCACTATTCTTCTTTCTAACACTGACCTTGTGCAGAAGTCTTCTCAGCAGCACAGACACAGAAGTATGGAAGAGAGTGATAGCCTCTCCCTCCAGGTTCACAAGCTCTTCATGCAGAAGGTTCTTCCCCATCATTCTCTGATATCTTCTGTGTGAGTATCCTTGCATCTTTTGGTAGTTCCTCCCTCCTGACTTCATCCTAGCTACGCTGTCAGTTCTTGATTGACTGACCAATCACAAGGATCAGTTGATTGATCTAGATCTTGAACTGTCAAGATCATCTGCTGTCAAGCAGTTACTTTGACAGCTCACAGCTGGCCACTATCGAACTAAGTGGTAACCAACTGCAGGTGGTCATTAGTAAGATACATTGTAGCTTGGAAACAATCCAGACAAAACTTAGGAATTTACAATTATACAGAAAATGCAAATACTTAGATCTTGAGGACCCACTTTTATGACATGCCCCCCCACAAGTAAACTCACAGGGATGGAGAATCTCACCTGCTTACCCACTCATTGCCATTCTGTTTGCCAGCTGCTCTGCCTGCTCATCTTTTCCTCATTTGTCCCCCCACTGCAATACTCAACTCCTTCTCCAAGGCTCTTCCTGCTCCATCTACCCATATGACCTTTGCTCACCAGGCTTCTTCTCCACTGCTCTCTGTGCCCTTCCTTCTCACTACTACCACTGGTCTGCTTGGCTGACTGTTCTCCGCACCTCTTTGCTCCTTCACCTGCCCATTTCCAGCAGCCCATCATGTCATATCTGCCCCATTCATTTGGCAGAGACTCCTGGTCTTCTTTCCCCACATGTACTAGAAGAAGAAGAAGAAGCTGCATGTGAAGGAGTGGGGAATCAAACCCAGTTCTTCCAGATTAGAGTCTGTGCTCTTAACCACTACAATGAACTTGTCCACCCACAGCAACACTGATACCTGGCAGAAGTAGCAGAGGGGAGGCTGCTCCTTTTCTTCTTCTCCACAGGCAACAGTGATGGGGCTGCTGTTGGTGGTAGGTGTCTGGGCATGCTGGGGTGGATCCTCCTTTCCTCCCTGCTCATGGTGAATGTACACTGTTTGCACATATGCCAACAAGATTCCTATATTTGTGGGAATTTAACCCACCTTCCCTCCATTGTTTGTAATTTTTCAGACTTTTCTTCAAGCCTGGGAGTGTTCCCTGTTTTCTCTAAACATGACTCCAATCTGTGGATTTAAATATCAGCAGATGTGGCCATGTTGACTATTGATGCTTTTTCCTTAAAGCCTATTGTCCACAGTCATAGACCACCTAGGTTTAGCTTGGGAAGAATATTGGGATATTTCATTAATATAGCAGAGTTTTGTCCAATCACAGAAGCGTGATACTGAGTGCAGTAAATAAATCTCCCAAGAAGTATATTGCAAAAAAAGGTAAACTTACATTTATTCAAGTAGATCCAGTTCACATCCAGGTTGCAGTCAAAAGAAGGAAAAGAAGCCTAATCTAAAGAGCACTTTCTTTATCACAAATTACCAGTTTGTCTGGTATCATATGTGCAGAAGTATGAGGACACTGTATCTACAGGAGAGACCTGCAGAGACGTGTGTCTCCATGGACGGCTATGTAGTGAGAGAGTGAGAGGACAAAGGGAGAGAGCAGAGGGGTCAGAAGGCAGCTTACAGGTTAAGACAAAGAGAGGCATCCCATTCAAGGAGAGAATACCTATATGCATTTAGAGTGATGTAGCACCCCCTATTGACTATGCTAAAGCTTTTGACTGTGTGGATCACAACAAACTATGGCAGGTCCTTAAAGAGATGGGAGTACCAGACCACCTCACATGTCTCTTGAGAATAAGGGCCAAGTATAAGTATAAGGGCCAAGAAGCGACAGTTAGAACCGGATATGGAACAACTGATTGGTTCAGCATAGGAAAAGGAGTATGACAAGGATGTATATTGTCACCTTGCTTATTTAATATATATGCAGAGTACATCATGTGAAATGCTGGCCAGGATGAATCACAAGTGGGAATTAAGATTGCTGGGGAAAAGATCAACAACCTCAGATATGCAGACAATACCACTCTAATGGCAGAAAGTGAAGAGGACCTCAAGAGCCTCTTGCTCAAAGTAAAAGAGGAGAGCGAAAAGTGGGCTTGAAGCTCAACATTAAAAAAAACCTAAGATCATGGCATCCGGCCCCATCACTCCTTGGCAAATAGAAGGGGAAGTCGTGGAAATAGTGACAGATTTCATGTTCCCGGGATCCCAGATCACCGCAGACTGTGACAGCAGCCATGAAATTAAAAGACGCCTGCTCCTTGGGAGGAAAGCGATGGCAAACCTAAACAGCATGATAAAAAGTAGAGACATCACCCTGCCAACAAAAGTCCGCATGGTCAAAGCAATGGTATTCCCAGTAGTCATCTATGGCTGCGAGAGTTGGACTATAAGGAAGGCCGAGCGCCGAAGATTAGATTCTTTTGAACTATGGTGCTGGAGAAGACTCTTGAGAGTCCCTTGGACTGCAAGAAGAACAAATCAGTCAATCCTAAAAGAAATCAACCCTGACTGTTCCTTGGAAGGCCAGATAATGAAACTGAAGCTCAAATACTTTGGCCACCAAATGAGAAGGGAGCACTCACTGGAGAAGACCCTGATGCTGGGAAAGATTGAAGGTCAAAGAAGACGGGGACGGCAAAGAATGAGATGGTTAGACAGTGTCATCGATGCAACGAACATGAAATTGAGCCAACTTCAGAGGACGGCAGAAGACAGGAGGGCCTGGTGTGATCTGGTCCATGGGGTCGCAAAGAGTCGGACTCAACTGTGCAACTGAACAACAAAAGCACCCCCTAATGTCCAGGCATGCTGAGTCACTCACTCCTACAAAGAGGGGTCCTCAAAAGAGGAGGACAACCTACCCAAAGCTCCTCTATGGCAAACTCTCCCAGTGAGGCAGACTCTCCAGTGCCTTCCCTAAGGGACTTTGAGCCAGCAGCACCCTACAGCCTGGATGCCCCTTCACGGACCCACACATGACTAGACTCGCCATGGCCTCCCAAAGCACCCCAGGAGCAGGGCAGGCAAACGGCTAGTTCTGAGGCATGGACCAGAAGTAGGAGTATGTGCCTGGCAGCTTGAGGCCTCCCTTCTGCTAAGGAAATACCAGGAAAGAATGATAAATCACAACAGGATCTGGGCCTCAGAAGTCCTCATGAGAGAAGAGCTGACTCAGCTTGAAAGGAACAGCCTAATGGGGGTCCCAGCAACTGTCTCTATAAGGCTGTAGCCAGTCTAGGGTCAACTTGTCTGTATCCCTGCTAATGACTCTACCAGTTGCCTGACTTCTTTAACCCTTGGAATCTTGCTACCTGACCTTAGACTGCTTTTGTATTGTGATTCTGAATCATGCCCCTGGATGTTCACTTTGGACTGAAACCCTAGAACCCTGTTGTGGCCTGGTACTTGCCTCCAACCTGGTGAGAAGGACTTCCACATACCTTGAAATTATGACATGAGAAAAGCATGTGGGTTAAAGTAGATTTAATTAGTTACAATCCAAACTGTGCAAATAATTAAGCTCCCTCCCTCCATTGTGCAGGTTCCATAAAAAGGTTGTCCCATTTGGTTTGCCAATGTTTGACAAACTCCACCCTTTATCTAAGCTTAATATGGCCACAAGCTATGTTTTGTTTTTCTGTGGCTGCAGCCATCAACTGCTTCCCCCTACAATGTACGGTGCAGAGGTTCAAGCATTGATGTTGCAAACCAGTCCCTAGTTTAAGTGACTTCCCTCATCCTTGAATGCCTCAGGTCACTCACCAATTTAATGAAATAACAAGTACCAAACCTGCACTAATCCTGCTGCCCCTTGTTAGGGCCTTACCAACTCCTCAAAATCATGCTTATATAAAAATAAATCCAACAAATGTGAAGCAATCCTAGGGTGTGGTCAGACTGGCAGGTTGGCATGGTTTGAGTGCACCACTAATTACTCTGTCACATTTTGTGATGAAGATTTTCAATCAGAATCCCTGTCAGACGCCAGTCCAGTTAGACTCAATAACTCTCACCTTGGCAGTGATAAGTTTATTAGAGCATATGCAGGATCCAAAAGTCACTGTGTCAGAACTGAATTCTTCTGGCGGGTACAATCATATTATAGGAAGGCAAGCAGATCCCATCCAAACCCCAAGCATATGTCACATCCACACTCTGCCTAATTGCCATGCCAACCAGGGGAGATATATGCCCTGGTAATCTAGAGTCTGAGTTTGTACAAGAATGCGCTCAAGGTCACTTCTCCTGGGAATGCAGACAGAGGAGGAGAAGGGTACATCTGGCGGAAAGTTACATCTTATAAAAGCAAAGGTCTCCCACACTCCCACACACACTCACCTCCACCCTCGGGAATGCCCTCCCCCCAACCATTATGACAACCGAAGCAAGCATAGTATAGCAAGGTTTGACAGGCAACCTCACTGTAGTTGTAGAGCTAAGCTTCTTTTAAAACTAAACCTTGCCTTTAACCACAGAGTGTGTGGTCTGGCCTTTTTTTGACAAAATAACAACTTTGGCTTTTTAAAGAACATTTCTTGAGTGTGCATGAGCTAACATGTGCACATGTGCATATGCTATACCATTTTAAAACAAAATACAGCAAAACCAGAACCAAAGGTTCACATTCTGAACCAATTTAAGTGCACACCAGAAGTGCAGGATCAATGCATGGGGATCTGTAAGCACCTGATTGCCTCTGGTGGCTATTTACTCCATATCCAGCTCATACGATGGGGTGAGTACAACTGGGAAACGGCTGCCAGATGTGGATGTGTGAACAAGCCCATTTAATCTGTTAGGGTAACACAACTATATCAGGCCAAACTGCCCATCTGACTGCAGCCCTAGCTAATCAGGCACCAAAATAAATCCTTTGCCCCGAAGCCATCAAGTAATCACACATTGGTCTTTTCTGCACTTGGATCTCATCCCTGGTTTTATCAGAGTTCAACTCATGACACAATACCTTGCATTTATCCCTGGTTATAATAGCATCCGTTTATCCCAGGACAAGTGTGGGGCGAAACCGGAGTGACTGCAATGTAATGTGGAAACAAAAAAAATACCATGGGATAATTACAGGGGTGAACTTGAGTGTAGTGTGGAATGTAAGTTTGGGGACAGAGCTGAACCAGGATTTAAGGTCTAGTGCAGAATCACCCATTGTTGCCAAAGAAAGGAAGGGTGAAAAACTCATCAGAAAAAAGTGTGCCACTTTGTCTTCACCACTAGGCAGTTTTTATTTCTCTTCCACCTCATAAAGTTTTGTGCCTGCCATTTTCTAAATGTGATGTGTGAAAAATTTGGGCTGTCATTATTTCAGAGGGTCTGCCAGTCAGAGGGTCTGCATTTCCAGTACACACAGAGTGCAAATTAAACCTTATTCTTTCAAAGTTGTAATTTTTATACAAGTCGCTTCCAGAATGAGATATTATTTCAATGCAACTAGTAGGTCATGTTATTCTTGACCAAGAAATCCTATTCATTGACCAAGCAAATAGCCTTCTGAAGCCAGAACAGGATTATTAATTATCAAGTGGGAAATCTAAAAAGACTGTCAGGATTCAATTCATTTACCCCTTTATCTACTTTCCCACATTGTTTTCTCTTTTTCTTCTCCTGGCGGCCCCTGTATCCTCTCCCCTTTCTGTGCTTCCTTTTCTCCTTCACACTCACCACCCAACCTCCTTTTTTTTTTTTTTTGGCTGCCTAGTCTTCAGGTTTGTTTAATTTATTAAGAACTCACCTTTCTTCAGAAGAAGAAGAAGAAGAAGAAGAAGAAGAGGAAGAGGAAGAAGAAGAAGAAGAGGAGGAGGAGGAGGAGGAGGAGGAGGAGGATGGATTTATATCCCGCCCTTCACTACCAAAAGGAGTCTCAGAGCAGCTTACAAACTCCTTTCCCTTCCCCTCTCCACAACAGACACCCTGCTCTGACAGAAACTACTCTTTTTCAGACAGCTGTGCCACAACAGACAGAGCTCTGACAGAAACTACTCTTTTTCAAGAACAGCTGTGCCAGAATTATGGCTTGCCCAAGGTCATCCAGCCACGTGCAAGTGGAGGAGTGGGGAATCAAACCCGGTTCTCCCAATTAGAGTCCACACACTTAACCACTATACCTAACTGGCTAAGGGAAACCCAAAGCAGTTTACATCATCCATTTTATCTAAACAACAAACCTGTGAGGTAGATTAGGCAGAGAGAGAAAGAGAGATTGGCCCAAAGTTAACAGCAAGCTTCCATTGTAAAATTGGGATTTGAACCCAGGGCTCACAAACTCTAGTGACACCCTAGCCACTATACCTCTCCCAGGGGAAAGTATGGCTAAATTGCAAAAGTTGTGTGGTATCAAGTCACTCAGATGAGTTGTGTGATGGCCACTGCTGGGCCAGCCAAGTCACACAAGTTGTGTGGAGGCTGCCCCTGGGTCATAGAATTATAGAATTATGGAGTCCACTTGGATTGAATTGAGACCTAGGATTCCTGTTTCATTACCAATGCTGATTTCTCCATGCCTACTACCTCCATGCCTATTATCACACCTAATCCAATCACACCTGCTATTGTCATTTGCCCCCCCCCAGCCAGAATAACGAGACAGACAATGGTTTGGAATAAAACAAAGGCCACTTTATTAACTAATAGCCAGGAGATGGTCTAAGTTAGGCAAGAATATGTTCCAGGACACATCACTCAGCGGTGGCCTCTAATTGAATGCCTGGCAGAAGAGCTCTGTTTTACAGGCCCTGCGGAATGGTGTGAGGTCCCGCAGGGCCCTGATGTTCTCTGGGAGCTCATTCCACCAGTGTGGGGCCACCACCGAGAAAGCCCTGGTTCTGGTAGTATTTAGTCTGGCTTCTTTCGGACCAGGGAGGGTCAGCCGGTGTTGCGACCCTGACTTCAGTGCTCTCTGGGGCTCGTATGGGGAGAGGCGGTCCCTCAGGTAGGCAGGCCCCTGACCATATAGGGCTTTAAAGGTTAAAACCAGCATCTTTAACCAAACTCGGTACACTATAGGCAACCAGTGCAGTGTCCTCAGCACAGGCCAGATGTGGTCCCGTATGGAGAGGCCCATCAACAGCCTTTCTGCGGCATTCTGCACTAGCTGCAGCCTCCGAATCTGGGACAAAGGCAGCCCCATGTAGAGAGCATTACAGTTACAGTTCCATTGCAGCAATGCAACTAGGCAAGCATGGAACAGGCAAGGCAGGCGTCACTCCCTGACCAACCCCCTTGCCCTTGAAGGGCGAGTTACCCAGCTCTGATTGTGAGCCAACTCTCTGGCTCGTGACCAGCAGCCCAGAAAACTAGGAGCGCCTACCCCTGAAGCCTTCCAACCTGCAGTGAGGAGCCTTCCCTAAAAGGTTCCCAGTGGAGGTGATCGTCATTCCCCACCCAGGACCCTGAAATCCAAAGGCAGTTCCTGATGACCCCCTGTTCCCTAATGGGATATGCCTTAAGGTGCTCACCAGTTCCCTTTTCTTGCTTTTACAAACCTGCCACAGCCAAGGTCAAGCCTCTGCTTTGGCCTTTGCTCCCCACTCAGCATCCTAATGCCGACCTAATCCCTTGCTGCAAGTCCTGTAAAAATATCCCATTGCCCTTGTCAGACAAATGCACCCTGTCATCTCTATACAGGTCCAGGAAAATGACCCGTATATCTGGGTGCAGCAAAAACATACCCAACCCAGCATCCATGGCCTTTCTCAGCTGCCTGTTAACTTTGCGTCTGGCATAGTCAATACACCTGGGGTCCTCCAAGTTTTGCCACACATGGTGAAGCAGTATGGCTGACCATACTATCTTCACACTGGGCCACCTTGCTCTTATCCTTCCAAGGTCAGCCTCAGCCTGTAACACAAGGGTCTTGCCCTTCAATAGACCCAGGACATTGCCCCCCAAGTGTATTACCTGGGAAAGATTGAAGGTCAAAGAAGACAGGGACGGCAAAGGATGAGATGGTTAGACAGTGTCATCGATGCAACAAACATGAAATTGAGCCAACTTCAGAGGACGGCGGAAAACAGGAGAGCCTGATGAGATCTTGTCCATGGGGTCGCAAAGAGTCGGACTAGACTATGCGACTGAACAACAACAACAAAAATTCAATTTTTATGCTACTGGCCTTTTATACATGATGCTGGATCTTTAAGCATTACACCAGCTGTATGGGATGCAGCAGTTTTTACATTGCTATGTTTACATATATGTAGGGTACCAAATTTTGCAGGTGGTGATCTCTCTAATGCTGCATAATTCTGAGCTGCTACCATCTCTACTAGTGAGAATTGTGCAAAAGTGGAAAGACAGTTACCTAGAAGTGCTTTGGAAAACAAAGTCATCTCTCACTGTAAGACTATGCCACATCAGTATGAATTAATGCAATACACTGTTTTATTGACTAGCCTACACAGCTCTTACATGGTTTACTGAAGAACTTCTGTATTTGCTTCTGCATTTATGTATGGAATACAAATCTATAACATTTACTTCTAATGCTCATATTATTGTATACCTAGAAATAGTTCTTGATAAAATAAATGAACGATCTACAATGAAGAAAACTGTGAGGCATGCAGTTTTCTTTTTCAGTCTTTACCATGCAGAGATTTATCTGCAAAATATACCCATACAAGGTAGACATTTCTAAGTCAAAACTATTTCTCAATTTGAAAGTGAGACTCCAAAGTGTCTCTGTGTGTGCGTGTGTACCGGAGGATGTTGCTCTGAATCTCCAAGTAGCCTATAAAGCAGGGTTTTTTTTCATTTGGAAGGATTTTATTTCATCCTATTTTTAAGTAGTTATCTTGAACTATTTAATCATAGATTCATTTTTTTTTTAATTCAGAATGATTGGTCACATTTCCAAAATGAGTGGCTGGACTTTGTTGGCATATTACAGTAGAAATTCATTAAACAAAGAAACTCCTAATGAGACAAAGAATTGATTGAAATTGATCACAGGGGAATTAATCAGTTTTGAACAAGTTAATAAGAGAAAAAAGTTCATTAAGGTTGTTAATATAATCAAAAATTGAATCTTGAACTTGAAGCTAGTGATAAACCGTTTGCTGAGTGTTTGCAAAACCGTTGTAAATGTTAAGTTCCATACTTTTAAATTCATAACTATGGTAGAAAACTTTAAAAACTGCAAAAACATTATAACTTTCATCAAACTGTTACAAAAACTGTGCAGAACATTTCTAATATGTTCTGCAATCCCTCTTATCCAGGGAGCATTTAGGTGTCATCGTAACAAAAAAAGAGAACGCGATAATAAAACCTATAAGAGGAGCTAGAACCCATTTAGGGCCCCCCCTCCCTCTCTATGGAATCACCTTAAGGTGAATTGTAAAAGAATTCATTATTAGCCCAACATTTAAACCAATGAGCTGTTAAAAGTAAGTTCATTATAAATTTAATTAGGTAAGTAAATTAGGAAGTTGGTACAATTACAGATCTTAAAGTCCTAGGAGAGCGTAGATAATATCAAATATTGCTAAAAGTAATAATTAAGTCATTCCCCCTTAACCTGCAATACTATAGTGTCTGTGAAGACATTCAGGAAAAAGTTGAGGGTAGATTTGGACAACCTCTGCAACTTTAAGAGGGACGGGAGTTCAAGTGTTCTTTTTGGACATAGTTTTCCTCCAGCGGTGCAATGGTCAATCCTTCTGTCATCTGTCATTGTCTTTGGGATTTTCCTCTGGTAAAGGTAGGTTCAATTCTTTGAGCAGTTGGAGCCTGGCTTCATAGTCATTGATAAGCTGAGTGGACCCTTGGTGTGTAACAAGGAGCTTGCAGTATGCAGACCAGCGGTATTTGATGCCAGCCGAAACAAGTGCTGAGGTAATTGGTTTCAGGTGCTTCTGTTTCAGTAGGGTTTCAGAGGAGAGGTCTTGCAGAACCAAAATCTTTGAGCCATTAAATAAAAGAGATCCCTTAACACACACTGCATCAATGATCGCCATTTTGTTGCGGGAGTCTGGAAACCTGGCTATGATGTCCCTCGGCATAGTTCTTTGCTGCGGACGGAGCTGGCCCTCCCTATAGGCCCAGTCAATTAGCAGCTCATCGCCTTCATCTAAGTCTAGAGTGGTAGCAAGCCAGGTTGCTAAAAAGGATCGAAGGTCCGATCGCCCTTCCGCTTTTTTGGGCAGTCCGTGAAATTTTATATGATTAGCCCTAAGTTGGTTTTCTAGGGCCATTATGTGTTCCGTTGCCCACTCCTCCCGCCTGTAGAAATATCGAGAGACTATTTAGCATGCTACCTAATTCTTTAGTTTGTGTCCTTCCAAGAAATTAGCTAGCTAAGCCTGTGTCTAAGGAACTTTGCAGTATGTTTCAAACTCCCTGAGGTTGTGGTCACACACACCAGTTGAAGCAGAGGGGAAGCGAGGCTATATCCTCTGGAGAAATTTGACCCACACTTGAGAGATCACACAGACCTTTGTAGCAGAAGACATAGCCCGTCACTGTGTGATCAGACACAACTGTGGGTTAGTTGGGGTGTTTTTGGCTGTTTCCCATGCGCATAAATGAGGAATCACACCTCTGCACCGAGGGCCCCCTATGGAGTATGTTATGATGTGCATACTACAAAGAGGGGGGGGGAATGGCACCAAGCTGGGAAATGGCACCAAGCTGGGGTGGCCTGATCAGACCATCCCAATGGCATGAGTGTGTGCTTGCTCAATCAGACAAGGGAAAGTCTGCCCGTGGCCATGGGCAGGGGTGCCAAATTCCTGCATGAGGAAATTAGAACAACCTTATAAAGCCTCTCCAGTTCACCTTCCCATTGACACCAGCTAAGTTCTGCCAACAACAACCCATGTCTTATTTGAACCATTGTTCTAAGTAATTTTTATTAATTCTTTTTAATTAATTGTTTGACTTATGATTGCATTTATTACTAATATTACTGTTTATTGTGAAATATAATGGACAATGCTAATGGAATTATGTCAATGGAACGAAATTAGATAATGGACTCTGGAATGATATAGGAAAAAATGGATGGTTCTGACTATGAATTTGATAGTCCGTATTTTGGCCAACCTGTTTAAAGTTAAAGCAGTGCCCAACAATGCAGAAAAGGATAGTCCTAACAGATAGGTAATATGGGGAAAAAATGAAAGACTACACTCCTTATATATGTTATGCCACTCCATAGAGTAGGCAGCTCTGCTGGGTGACCTTGGGCTGAGGCCTTCCCCTGTTGTTGCCTCCTGGCCCTGGTATTCAGAGGTTTACTGAATGTGGAGTTTCCTTTTAGTCACCATGGTTTATAGCAACTGACAAGACTTATTCTCCATGGTAGACCTGTACTTCCCCACAGACACACATTTCCTTATGGAAATGATTTTACGTAGGACAAAGCAAAATGCAAGTTATTTTGAAAGTAGCTGTACAGTTCCCTCTGGGATCATTTCACTGACTTCCCGGGAGTAAATTGCTAAGGATTGCTGGATGTCGGTATGCTTTAGAGAGACAGACTGAATACTTGCTGGGAAGATTAATTTTAGTAAGTTGGATTTTATTTAATCTTTTTTCTATTTGGAACTTGCAACAAATAAATCCATAACTGAGAGCACTAGGGAGAAATGCTGTGATCCATATATGTGGCTTTAAACCTTTTGGTCAATGAAAAGTTAGTTTTCTAGTCAGTAGACCGAGTCTCTTTCAATATTTTTTTAAAAATGCAATCAAGCTCTATTTAAATAACAGGATTATGCAGTCCTTTCAGGTGTCTACACTTTGTCCCAAACTCAGGAATACACGCAGAATTTCAGAGTGGCAAACTTTCCCACTTGCGATATCACGTATTGATTCAAGCAGCATGTATTTGCTGACCAGAGCAAGGTCATCTATAATTGCCTCTTTCCATTCTTACCCACTTCCCAAGGGATAGTTCAAGGAAGATCTTCTTTACCTTGCTTGTCCTTCTACAGAGGCATAACTGGTACTGAGTAACACTGATAGAAACTTGAGTGTGGGGAGGGGGTTATGGATATGCTGATACTGCACATTGAACATATTCAGCTAACACTGGTTCTGATAAAAGGTGATGAAATTAATACAGATGTTGTAGTAAATGTTATTCCTCCATAGGTATGTTTTATGAAGAATCATCCTATCATAAGGCAAAGTGAAGAAGCAACTTTCAGCGACAGAGTAAGGAAAACAAATTATTGGTGATTTAGGGATTTTGTTTGTTTTTAGAGCATATTTTAAAAAAGTGATCTAGTAAGTATCTTCAGGTAGGTAGCTGTGTTGGTCTGAAGCAACAGAACGAAGTCTGAGTCCAGTGGCACCTTTTAGACTAGTTTAATATCTTAAACTTTGTTGATCTAAAAGATTCCACTGGACTCAAACTTTGTTCTAGTAAAACAAACTTTGAGTCCAGTGGCACATTTAAGACCAACAAAGTTTTATTCAAGGCATACGTTTTGTGTGCATGCACACTTTTTCAGATTGAATAAAACTCTGTTGGTCTTAAAGGGGCCACTGGGCTCAAACTTTGTCCTGCTGCTTCAGATCAACAAAGCTACCCACCTGAATCTTTCTTCTAGTAAGTATCTGTATTATGTTACACCACTGAGACACCATTGGTCAGCCCTGGTTGAATCAGTGTTTACACTAACTACACCATTGGCCAGATAAAGCAGTAGAAAACATGGCAGACCCTAGTGGAACAAAGAACCTTAATCATGTGACAATTCATTGCCATTAGGCCCACAAAATTATAGAAATCAGTGAGCTACATATGACTAACACTGTTAATTTTAGGAATGAATTAATTTTCACTGTTTTGCTTTTATTTCCTTATATATTTTTGTCATTGGTTCTCCATTTTCCACTGATGATTTTGTAGTTTCATTTGTAGTGTAAACATTCATATATGTGTACATTGTATAATGCTGATTTGATAATGCACAAATAGTTGGGAAAATGTATTATGATAAAAATGCAGTAGAAGGAAACAGAAAACAACACAAAGATAAAGAGCTGTGGTTTCTAGTTGCATAACAGAGAAGCAAAATTGAAATGGAAATTTGTGAGTCAAAGCAGCAGAGATGTGAAATTTGAAATCATCCATATTTCATTGGGGCCTTTACACAACAGAAACAAAGTAACATACACTCTATTCTCCTAAACACATTGACATGAAAGCGTATCTTGCCTGAGTGTAATCTACTCTTCCATAAATTTAAGACTGAGGTAAACTTTAAATTTTCTTGATACCTAGTTAACAATGATAATTCAACACAAATCATACAATTTAATGAGTCATTATTTTTCCTGTATGTATCTGTAGGCATTGTATTATATATTTCAGTGATTTTAGAAATATATCCAGAAGAGACATAGTGACTCGCATGGCTGTGATCCTCCAAATACTGATTTGTAATCAGCAGCATGGGGCCAAGCAACACCCATCCTAAGAAGCTGTGAAGAATTATTTCTCATATTCATGGGCAGATTATGGATAGTTATGGATGTATTTTATGTATGTATATGTACATATGTATCAGTATAGATTTTATTTCTTTCTCCAAATAATATTGAAAGCAAGGGAGATAGAATTAAGTTATATAATTTTTATGAAGGACATAATAGTGAGGCTGATACTGTGTAATAATCATCCACAATAATTATCCACAGTATAAAAAACAATATTGCTAATTATTTCTCATTACTGCACTTGAGTTTTCTAGTTTACCCATGTTTATCCCCCCCCCAGTGGACTACAGTGGATCTGGAAACATAAAATATATACTAAGAAATGTCTGCATGAACTGTCATGCTCAGTCAATTGTGCACAGGCAAACAACTCTCCAGATTGGAATCCAGGCCAGACTTCAGGCAGCCCATACCAATTCTTTTCCATGCAACAGAGAATATCTTTTAATAGGATTTGCCGCATGATTGAGAAAATACAGTTGCCTGCTATTTTAGCTTAGCCGCTTTGATCCATTCTCACATTTGGCTGAAAATCAATAGGCAAGCTGAGTCAATCAGGTGTAGAAGAGAGGTTGTTGGAAATCTGAAACCACACTCCCTTTCTACATTCTGTGAATGGGCAAGTAAGGCAGCTGGGTAGGTTCTGAAATCTTTAGGGATAATTTCCATAGACTCTAAGAATACAGTCTAGGAATAGATTTCATGACCTTTTCTTTTCAGTTCATCAGTTATGAATACAAATACCGACAGTATGTGGTTCATACCCTCTTTGAAAGTAACCCAAAAGATACTTGTGGACTGATAGGCTGCCTTTTATTTATCTTGTAAAGTTTCTCTACTAAACATTAACATTCCATAACTCAGCTAGATCTGAGTTCTGTAGCACCTTACAGATCAACAAGCTTTGGGGGGTGTAAGGTTTCAAGAATCAAAGCCCTTCATCAGATATCTGACAATGGGAGCTTTGAATCTTGGAAACTTATACCCCCAAAATCTTGTTGGTCTTTAAGGTGCTACTGGAATCGAATCTAGCTGTTCTACTGCAGGCCAACGCGTGTACCCTCTGAAACTAGTTCATAATTCAGTAATCCCTCAAAAATTCTGTGGAATACCTTATCCTTCTGTTTTGAAGATTGAGAAGTTGCCATTGGATTAAGATCTTCCCCATCTTGCGATAAATGGAGCACTGACACTTTGTTGTTGTATTATATTGTTTTATTTTGTTTTAGGCTGTTTTTACTCTGGCACTTGTGCCTCATTGTTAGCCACCCTGAGCCTCCGGGGAGGGCGGGGTATAAATCCAAAAATAAATAAATAAATAAATAAATAAATAAATAAATAAATAAATAAGTGAGGGTCCATGGGGACTCTGAGCTGAGTGGAAAGGTGGCATATAAATGGTTTAAATAAAATGTGCTCCCCCCCCAAAAAAATGATCAACACAGTGTATCCAGACAAAAGCATACAGGGTTTTGAAACCAAGATGTATAAACCAACACAGTGGGTATTCTGTTTCTCTGGCATCTAATGAAGGAAATTCATTGAAAGTGCAGGGAGCTGAATTATAAAACTATTTGTATAATGACAGGCTACTTATTTTTTTCCAGCTCTAATTACATTTTGCCAAGATTTTTTCCTATGCAAACTAGACTTACATGGATTCTTTCACAGTTTTATATTGGTTAGGTATGCTAATGTGGGATCAACTAATCTGATGATTTAATTCAGGGGTGCCCAACATATTTACCAGTTACATGGTGCATACCAACACCTTTCTTGCTGCCCACGAAGTATTTTAGAAGGTGGGTGGGCCAGGTAGGGCTCCTGTCCAGCAGGGCTTCTGATTGGCCACTGAAGATCTGAGAAACTGACCATATGGTATATTATACCGTACATTATATTACACCTTAAATGGCCAGGATGAAACAAATTAAAGGCCTAAAAGGAGTTCCTGTCAGTAGATTTCTTGAAATTACGCACCACAAGTCAATTTGTTAGATCTTTATCTCAGGTTAAAAAGAAACTCCACAGACTATAATGATTTTTGCCAGGATAGTGAAAAGTTAAGTAATAATTTCAAGCACAGAGGGTACCCTACTGCAGTGCTTGCACAAGCCAGAAATAGGGTGGAATAGGTAGTTAGACTTCCTTATTTGAGAACAACGTTAGAAGAGTTAGTGGTGGTATTAAATGTGCTTTAGAGTATACTCCCTTATCTAATAAAATCCGTAGGCTAATTTTTAAACATTGGCATCTTATCCGTGATATTCCAGGTTGTGAAAATTTACCATCTGTAGATTTAAGGAGAACCCATAACATCAGAAATATGATGGTAAGCGCTGACCTGAGTAGATTGGTCCCCCACGCAGGAATTAATGGAAGGCATCAACCATGTGGCTCATGTTCAGTATGCCCTCTAGCACTTTCCATTAAAGAATTCACAAGCCAGGAAGGTGTTATTATTAAATTGAACACATATACCATGGGCAAGTCTAAGAATACTGTTTACTGTAATTTGTGTGAGTGTCATAAGCTGTACATTGGTAATACAATGAGGAATTTCACATTATCCTTTTTAAGCCGGTTTGAAGCTGTTTTTGATCCGTTGTGGAGTAAACCGGTATAGGGCTGCCATTTCACACATGGCTTTCCCCTACCGGTAAACAGCTGGATCTGAAGTGGTTTGCCATTTCAGACTGCACTGCTTTTTCCTGCCATTTTTCGCCTGCGTGGGCCATTTCCGCCTTTTTCTTTAACGTTCACTTTAGAGCACTATAGCGCTATAACACAACACTCCAGGCATTCCAATGGGATTGCTATAATGCTGTTTTGCTGTTGTGTTATAGCGCTATAGCGCTCTAAAGCAAACATTCCAAAAAAAGCCGGAGATCGCCCACACGGTTGAAAAATGGCGAGAAAAGGTGTTCTGGATCTCGGTGAAGAAACTGAAGACTACTTGAAAGTGGTTTACAGGTAAAACGGTTCAGCCCCATTTCCTGAACAGGACAGAAGTGTTTGTGTGTGAAAGTACAAATATATTCCGATAGGGAACCGGTTCTAAAATGGTTCTGTCTGAAATGTCAGACCAGAAACTGTTTGGGAACCATTCCTGAACTGGAATATATCGTCCGTCTGAAATGCCACAATGTGTCAGGTAAGGGTCTGGATACAAGAACATATCTCTAGGGCTAGAAATAATGTGTCTGAGGCACCTTTAACTAAACATCTAACTGAAAGTGGTTGCTCTGTTGATAATATTTTTTTTGTTATTTACCAATATTCTGGAGATGCATGTACACAACAGATGATACAGAGAATACTCCTTTGTGAATAGTACATTTGGATTTTTAAACTGAAAACTGTATATCTTTCAGGTATCAATCTGCACAATGATTACCTTGTTATTTGTAGCATGTTTTTATATGCTTCCAGAAGACATCAGGGCCCTGCAGGACCTCATGCTGTTCCGCAGGGCCTGCAAGATGGAGCTCTTCCACCAGGCCTTCAATTAAGAACCGCCCCGATAGAGACTCCTGTTCCCTGAAGACGTCAGAAGCCTGTGCTGGCTGCACAAAGGCTAGATCTATGTGCTGACCACTAGGATGTTCAATTAGGAACCGCCCCCGATAGAGACTCCTGTTCCCTGAAGACGTCAGAAGCCTGTGCTGGCTGCACAAAGGCTAGATCTATGGGCTGACCACTAGGATGGACTACTGAAGGTTGGCCGCCACTAGTTAATCATCTAATAACTTATTAGTATTATTAATGTTAGCACCTTTTAATGTTGGAATGTTTTATATGGTTTTAGCATTATTTAACTTGCTTACTTGTGTGTTTTTGTTCTCTTATGTAAGCCGCCCTGAACTGGCGTCGACTGGGAGGGCGGGGTATAAATCTGATAATAAATAAATAAAAATACATTTTTGCAAATATCCTGTGCTGACAAATGTATATCTCTTTAAGTGGAGCAGGTTAGCTGATCATCAGCTGCAGCGGTTTGTTAAGTACAGACAATATAATTACGTATCTGGTATCTTGCATACAAATGTGATACATCACAGTAGTTGGTCTGATGTACATTAAGAATGTAAAAGATACTGTGTATTATTCAACAATATTATAGCTGGTAAGCATATCTTTTAATTGGTGTATTTATGTTTTTATATTTACTAGTTTCTCAGGTACTTCTTTGTAATAGAGTGGTTTTGGTATTCCACTTTTGAGGAAGCAAGGTGATACAGCAACTGGAGACTGGAAGGGCCATTAATTGGATACACAAGCAGCAAGATGAGTTTTTTCAAAGACATTTATATTTGGACTTTTCACTGTTTGAGGAATTTGACTTGGACTGTTTCTGAAGATGGATTAATAGCATTGTTTGTGTATTTGGACCATGTATTTTTGAGTTTCTATCATATTGTACTTTTGATAAACTATACTATTTATATAAGTTCAGATTATGAAATTCATTGGCTCTTGAATATTTTTCATTATTTATGCATGGTTTGATCTTTTGTATCTTTTGTATAACTTACTCTCTTCCATGCTTATCTGCTGTTAGGGTTTCTTTTGGATATAGAGCTGGCTCTTTAGAGAGGAAAGTATCTCTAATTCATTCCAAACTTCCTTCCTTTGTGGTTTGCATTTGAATGACATGCAAAACATCATTATCAGACAAGCATTTTATTAATGCACCTCTTGCCTTCTTATTGTGTGTGTCTCAGGACTTCTGCTTTGCTGGGATGTCATCTCCTAGCTGGGTTTCATTGAGGATGTTCCTGGGCAGGAAGAAGCCATTTTTTTCAGTTTCTTCTTCTTTTTTGCCTACTGATCTATGTAAATTGTTCCCTTTTTCATAGCCGTGATCATGCTGGGCCCAGAACCCTGTTGGCAGAGTTCTAACATGCAGAGGAATGGAGCACCAACTGTTTAAAGATAAGAACTCATAGAATCATACAGTTGGAATATACCTCCAGGGCCATCTAGCCCAACCCTCTGCACAATGCAGGAAAATCACAAATACCTCCTTCCCCAAACACCCAGTGATCCCTGTTCCATTTCCAGAAGATGGCAAAAAACCCCACAAAAACCCCTCCAGGATCCCTGGCCAACTGGCCGGGGGGGGGGGGGAACGGTTCCTGAACCCCAAAAGTGGCAATCAGCATTTCCCTGGGCATGTAAGAAAAGGCCACAAGAACCAAGCACTGATGCAACCCTTCGTGCCCTCCCTCTCATGATCTGCCTAAAATCACAGAATCAGCATTGTTGTCAGATGGCCATCTAGCCTCTGTTTAAAAAATGTCCGAAGACAAAGAGTCCACCACCTCCCGAAGAAGCCGGTTCAACTGAGCAACCGCGCTGTCAGGAAGTTCTTCCTAATGTTTAGCTGAAAACTCTTCTGATTTAATTTCAACCCTTTGGTTCTGGTCTGACTTTCTGGGACAACAGAAAACAACTCCATACCATCCTCTTTATGACAGCCCTTCAAATACTTGAGGATGGTTATCATATCACCTCTCAGTTCTCTCCTCTCCAGGCTAAACAAACTCAACTCTTTCAACCTTTCCTCATAGGACTTGGACTCCAGACCCCTTACCATCTTCGTTGTCCTCCTCTGGACATGTTCCACTTGTCTATATCCTTCTTAAATTGTGGTGCCCAAAACTGAACACAATATTCTAGGTGAGGTCTAACCAGAGCAGAATATAGCAATACCATCACTTCACGTGAACTGGAGACTACTTCTGTTGATCCAGCCCAAAATCACATTTGCCTTTTTAGCTGCCACATGTTCAGTGTAGGGTCTACTAAGACCCTTAGATCCTTTTTGCACATACTACTTCCAAGACAATCCCCCCATCCTGTAATTATGCATTTGATTTTTCCTACCTAAATGCAGAACTTTACATTTATCCCCACTGAAATTCATTTTATTTCAGTTTTCCAGCCTGTCAAGATCATCCTTTATCCTGACTATGTCATTTTACTGCATTTGCTACCTCTCTCCCAATTTAGGCCCATTCTGCATCTAGCATTCGCTCCATTGTTTTACCAAACCCACACTGGAACAGAAAAAGATGCAGCTCAAAACCACATTCAAATACCCCGGGCCAACACTGTACTGACTGCAGAATCACTCCTGAACAGTCTATGCAGACAGTACCATAAAACGGAGAGATCAAAGGAAGTCCAATGGGCATGCAGTGTGGAGGCTACCATAAAATTCAATGATCAAAGAAAGTGAAAGTGGTATGAAATGTAGATAAGAATTTCTTTTCCAATGTGGGTTTGGTAAAACAGTGGCATGAATGCTAGATGCAGAATGAGCCTTAGTATCATCTGCAGATTTAATAAGCATTCCCTCTATTCCTTCATCCAAATCATTTATAAAGGTATTGAACAAAACAGGTCCCAGAACAGATTGTTGAGGCACTCCACCTGTCACTCCTCTCCAAGAAGATGAGGAACCATTAACAAGCATTCTTTGGGTGCAATCTGTCAACCAGTTACAGGTCCACGTAATGGTAATAAGATCAAAACCAAATTTTGGTTTCTTGAAGATGGGGACAACATTTTCCCATCTTCAGTCTTCTGGCACCTCATCTGTTCTCCAAGAATTCTCAAAAATAATGGACAGAGGCTCAGTAATTACATCCACGAGTTCTCTTAGTACCTTTGGATGCAGTTCATCTGGCCCCAAAGACTTCAATTTCATTTTTAAAAACTAGGTGTTTACCCCTATGCCAATCCTAGGCTGTAACTCCCTTCCTTCATCATATGTTCTGATTTTGCCATGTTGAGCACCATCTCCCTCGCAAGAGAAGACTGAGGAAAAGTAGGAATTGAGCAATTCTGTCCTCTATTCATCACCTATAAAATTTTTACTTTTCTGTCCTCGCAACAGGCCTACCACGTCCTTTCTCTTTTTCTTACTTTGAACATAAGCAAAGAACCCTTTTTGGTTGTTTTTAGTATCTCTCACTAGCCTAAACTCATACTGAGCATTAGCTTTCCTAACTCTCTCTCTCTACAAACACTGGGTATTTGCTTATATTCATCCTTGGTTATAAGGCCTTCCTTCCATTTCCTAAAGGAGTCTTTTTTATTTCTCAAGTCTTTAGATAGCTGTTTATGGAGCCACCTTGACTTCTTTAGGCTCCTCCCATTTCCCCTTCTCATAGGAATCATTTGTGATTGTGCCTGCAATATTGCACTTTTTAAAGAAATTCTAACATTTCTTGTACTCCCTTTTCTTTAAGTATTTCTGACCATGGAATTCTACCCAGCATAACTAAGTTTGTCAAAAATTTGTTTCCTGAAGTCCAGCCTATATGTCTGACTACATATAGCTTTTCCCTTCCCCAATACTGTAAATTACATGGTCACTACTACCCAGGGTGCTCAGTTTGGTGTAGTGGTTAGGAGCATGGACTGTAATCTGGGAGAACTGGGTTTGATTCCCCACTTCTCCATGTGCAGCTGCTGGTGTCACCTTGAGTCAGTCACAAGTTCTTTCAGAGCTGTTCTCTCATGAGCAATCGTCAAAAGAGCTCTCTCAGCCCTACCTACCTAACAGGGTAGCCTAAGCTCATACTGAGCATCATCAGGGCCCTGTGGGATCTTATGCAATTCTGCAGGGCCTGTAAGGCAGACCTGTTCTGCCAGGCATTCGGTTGAGGACAGCAACAGTTGACATCATTGCTGGTACCCCTACTTGGATCCTTATTCTTTATAGAACTTACTCCCCCCTGAACGTGTGAAGCACTCACATATTAGATATGGTAGGGAGCTACAAAATTTCGCCACTTGCTATTAATTACTGTATGTTGTTGGACATGGTCTTTATGTTTTTATGCTTTTAGGACTTTGTATGTCACCTAGAGCTCCACAAATAAATAAATAAATAAATAAATAAATAAATAAATAAATAAATAAATAAATAAATAAATAAATAAATAAATAAATAAATAAATAAATAAATAAATAAATAAATAAATAAATAAATAAATAAATAAATAAATAAATAAATAAATAAATAAATAAATAAATAAATAAATAAATAAATAAATAAAGGTGCCTGTTGTGGGGAGGGGAAGGGAAAGGAGATTGTAAGCTGCTCTGAGACTCCTTTGGGTAGTGAAGGACGGGGTATAAATCCAATCTCCTCTTCTCTTCTTCTTCTTCTTCTACTTTCACCTCATCAACCAGTTCTTCCTTGTTGGTGAGAAACAAATCCAAGACAGCAGATCCCCTTATTTCCCTCTCCACTTTTTGGGAAATGAAGCTGTCAGCAAGACAAGTCAGGGATTTATTGGACCTTTCATTTTTCACAGAGTTGGACTTCCAACAGATATCTGGGTAATTGAAATCTCCCATCTCTTTGGGAACTTTGTAATCGGTTCTAGGAGTGTTTCATCCGAGTCATCTGCCTGGTTTGGTGGTCTATGGCAGACCCTCACCATAATATCACTATTATTTCTTACTCGTTTTATTTTTACCCAGAGACTCTCCACTGGACTTCCATGCTCAGATTAATGGATTTCCTCACAAGTTTACATACATATAATGCTACTCCTCTGCCCTTCCTTATTTGTCTATCCCTTTTAAATAAGTTGTACCCCTCAATCCTAATTATCCAATTGTGTCATCCCACCAAGTTTCAGTAATGCCTATTAGGTCATAGTCCCCTTCCTGTATTAGGACATTATTAAAAAGAAATAAACTCTGATAGAACAGAGGCCAGGCACAGATGCTTAACTAGCTAACTGCTATGAGAGACACAGGAATGAAGGGAGAGGGCTCAGTGGGAGCAAAAAGACTCCCAAAAGCCAATCAGGAGACAGGAAGGACATAATTTGAAAGTTTGGGAAGTTCCTAGTAGTCCTTCAGCTGTCCCCTATAGGCTGTTCTTCTGACTTTCCTCAAGCAGGTGCACTACAGACCTTGTATATACCAACACATATTTCATGTTTAAGAAAAGGAGCACAGTGAAAAGCAACAAAATGAGGAAAAACTTGTGGAATAATGTTGATCAGATTTACTCAGCTCTGTTTTAAGAGTCAGTGGACAGAGTTTCTCAGACAATATTTTCAATTTCACAATCCACAAAGGAGAGAGGAAATCCTGTTACTTCTACTCAGAATTTACTGAAGTGTAATGACAGACTAATTCATTCACAATCTCAATTTATGCTTTGTGGGGTATAAAAAAATCCTCTGAGGAATTTCACTTGTGTGCTTTTTTGCTTTATAGAAGAACTAGGAAAAAGGCCCATTGTGGAAATAAATACAACGACCTCTAGAAAGAGGCTCTGGGCAGGTGCCCCGGCCTTGGACACTCAGTGTCAATTTGCTGTGGCAACCTCAGCAGGGTATAATGACACTGAGTCCACCATTTTCTCCAGAGGAACTGATCTCTGCTACCTAAACAACAGTTGTAATTTTGAGTGATCTCCAGCCCTCACCTGGAGATTGGCAACAGTGGTTCCCCAGAAAGGGAATAGTTGGTTTGGAGGGTGGAGTCTATGGCTTTGTACTGTCCAAGGTCCCATGCCTCCTGAAAACCCACCCTCTCTAGGCTCCATCCCTCACATCTCCAGGAATTTCCCACCTGGAGTTGGCAACCCTATCTCCTTCCCAGCCAATCATCAACCTACCTTTATTTCCCCCTCACTCTTCAGCTTTCCACCCCACACACACCTGCAGCCTCTCCCATGCTCTGAAACCCTGACTTCTATGTCACATTGGCTGTCATAGGGGCCACCTCAGCAGCATATAAGGATACAGAGCCCACCATTTTCTCCAGGGGAACTGATCTCTACCGTCTGGAAAGCAGTTGTAATTCTGAGTGATCTCCAGCCCTCACCTGGAGATTGGACACATTTTACCTCAGAAGAGCAAACTGTTTAGGATGTTAGAGGCAAAAGCCAATCCAGTCGCATATGCAAACAACCTCTGTGTTCCGAGGCAAAGGCCAATGAGGCTGCATATGCAAATAACCTCTGTGTTCTGACTGGATATGCGGGAGAGAGGAACAGCAAAATGTTTAGAATGTTGGAAGCAGGATTCAGGCAAAGCAGCCAGTGGATAGGGAGACCCTCTGAATGACCGATCAGAGAGCGAACTGATTTTGGAGCGTGTGGAATGTTCTAGAGAAGTGCCACCACCATTCGGCTTTTATTTATAAGGGAGATGGCTCTGGAGTTTTAAAAAGGCTGAGGTTAGAAAAATGCCTTTGAGTGAAAAACAACAACAGATGTCTGGTACCTTATTGTCAGTCTTTCTAAATCTCTTCTTGATGTAATTTAACAGACATCACAAAAGCAGAATACATAAATAAGAGTATGAAAAAATATTATCTGACACTATATAAATGTATATATGGTAGCTGAAATGATGTCAGGGTTCTTCTGGTCCAACTACATTTGCCAGGTAATGGAAAAGAAGGATACATGTATATTTTTACATATTCTGAAACATGAGTGGAGAAGGCAATAGTATAATTTGTAAAGCACTATGAAATGCAGATCATTTGTTATATCTGTATGACAGTTTTGTATTTGGTTATGTTCATCAGTCCAGGCAAATTCTACTATATTTCATAGTACACAAACATCATATGCACATATACACAAAAGAAGGTGACAGAAGTCCATATGTTTCACATGTTTTGGAGATTTCTTCAAACACACAAAGCCTAGATACTTTTGCATGAAGTGGAAGGCCTCTTTTGTTTAGACTTTCCTCTCCCTTTTGCCGGTTTAATACCATATACCAGTTTTATGGAATGCTAGGTCATCTTTTTTTGTGAAAAGATGAAGTGGCTATATCTCTCCTGAGATAACAGGACTATGTTTCATTGCATCAGCGTTTTCTGGGGAGGAGGGGGAATCACTAGTTTATTTTACCCCAATATTCTCAAATAGGGTACAAAAATGCACCGATTGTAAGTCAGTTGATTTTTCTAGGATTGTTTAATGTTCCAGGAGCTTTGTTGTTTACAGAAAGAAAATTGTAAGGGATGTATGGCTGTACTTCAGGGACTTTTACTGATGGGCAGGTGACAATGTCCTAAAGATGGGGGAGATGTAGAGCCATGCTACATGAGAACCAGATGAGAACCAGGGAGGATTGTGAGGCACTCAAAAGGGATCTGTTGAGGATGGGCAAGTGTGCATCAATGTGGCAAATGGGGTTCAATGTGGCCAAGTGAAAAGTGATGCACATTGGAGCCAAAAATCCTAACTATAAATACACACTGATGGGGTCCGAACTGGCAGATACTGACCAAGAGAGAGATCTTGGCGTCATAGTAGATAACTCAATGAAAATGTCGAGACAGTGTGCAACTGCAATAAAAAAAAGGCCAACCCTATGCTGGGGATTATTAGGATGGTGAAATATACTGGGTTCAGACGCATAGAGTGATCAACTCATGTTTATTAAGTGGTTTCAGCTCCAAAACTAAGACAAACTTGCAGGGTCAGAGCCCTGCTTATATTCGTACCACACACCACACCCAACCAATGTTCCCTTTAAGCTGTGGAGTCTTGTGAGCAAAAAATCTACTTTGTGAGCTGCTGGCATTAAAGTTGTGAGCAAGCAATTTGGCTGCTGCATCAATTAGTTTGTTCTGGAGCCATCCTTCCTGAGCTAAGACAAAAATGTGTGAGCCGGAGGCTTAAAAACTGTGAGCTAGCTCACACTAACTCAGCTTAGAGGGAACAGTGCACCCAACACACACACCACTACCAACGATAGGCTATTTACAAGATATTGTTAAGCAATTGGCTACGACTAGGATCCGGGTCAATCTCTTGGTTCATACTAGGATCCTAGCTTTCTACTGTTATGCGTTCTAAGCTCCACTATTCCGCATGTCCGTTGCAAGCCTGTTTTCAAGTCCTGTTCCATCACAATACATAACAGAAGGGAACTGAAAACAAATCAGCCAGTTTCATAATGCCCCTGTATAAATCAATAGTGCAACCTCATTTGGAGTACTGTGTACAGTTCTGGTCACCACACCTCAAAAAAGGATATTACAGCATTGGAAAAAGTGCAGAAAAGGGCAAGTAGAATGATAAAAGGGTTGGAACACTTTCCCTATGAAGAAAGGTGAAAACGTTAGGGGCTCTTTAGCTTGGAGAAACGATGGCTGAGGGGTGACATGATTGAGATTTATAAGATTATGCGTGGGATAGAGCAGGTAGAGAAAGAAGTACTTTTCTCTCTTTCTCACAATACAAGAACTCATGGGCACTCAATAAAATTGCTGAGCAGTCGGGTTAGAACAGATAAAAGGAAGTACTTCTTCACCCAGAGAGTGATTAACACATGGAATTCACTGCCACGGGAGGTGGTGGCAGCTACAAGCATGGACAGCTTCAAGAGGGACTTAGATAAGCATATGGAGCAGAAGTCCATCAGTGGCTACAAGGTATAGATATGAACTCTCAGTCTGGGACAAGTGATGCTCTGTATTCTTGGTGCTTGGGGGGGCAACAGTGGGAGGGCTTCTAATGTCCTGGCCCCACTGATGGACCTCCTGATGGCACTGGTATTTCTGGCCACTGTGTGACACAGAGTGTTGGACGGGATGGGCCTTTGGCCTTTTTAAAAAAAGCTTTTAAAATAAACATAAAAGGAATATATCTACCAAGGGGCCCAGGAGGATGCAAAGGCTTCTAAGGTTAGAGGCAGAAAAAATTCTTTATTTGCACTTGATTGCAACAGTCATTGATATGATATTCCATTTTATCCTAATGTGCCACAGAAGAATAAAAACTCAACAAGCTCTTTTTGTAACTCCAATAATTGAACCAGTTAAATGGCTTATACGACCAGTGCTTGAATTGCACTCCTATTGGTGAAATTTCATCTTATTGACAAAAGGCACAAGCAGAGCTTTTTTAAATGGAGTGCTATTGTTATGAGAAGCCATTGTTCTGTCAAGGCACTGAACTTTTCATGATCCTTATCAGAGAAAAATCACTTTCATTTTCAGTAATTAGAAACAAGCATGAACACAAATATTTTCTTTAATTTTTCAGCTTAAAAGCTGCAAGTTGAAGGAAAATACTTCCTTTCTTTCTGCTGATGATGCTAAAATGTGTGTCCCCTTAAAAAGCATACCAGCTTTCAAACATTTGAAAATTTCATCTGCTGTTATCAGAAATTATAGAAATTCTTCACTGCTTAAGTCTTTATTTCTGTATTAAAGGAAGTTTTCAATTAACTGAATGTTTCTTCTCATATTGAAAATTGTTCAATTTATGCCCCCTCATGGATGTAAATCCACACTGAATTCTAGGGTGCACAGAAGGAATGAACATATATAACGTTATGTGAGCAACTAGAGAACAGATATAAATTAAGAAGGGGTGTGATATGGATCACTATCTGCTTCTTCTGTCTGATGTAACCCACCACTTATCATGTCCATTTTGCTATGTTTGTAAGCTTCTCTGGCACATATAAAGGCTGTAGCCAGTGTGGTTCACACTGCTCATCAAATTTGGGCTTGAAAATAGGATACAGGTAAGAACATAAGAACATTTGCCAGCAAATTTGGAAAACGCAACAGTGGCCACAGGATTGGAAAAGGTCAGTATACATTCCAATCCCAAAGAAGGGCAATGCCAAGGAATGTTCAAACTATCGCACAATTGCACTCATATCACACGCTAGCAAGGTCATGCTCAAGATCCTACAAGCTAGGCTTCAACAGTACATGGATAGAGAACTACCAGAGGTACAAACTGGGTTACTCACATGTCTCTTGAGAAACCTGTATAAGGGCCAAGAAGCGACAGTTAGAACCGGATACGGAACAACTGATTGGTTCAGCATAGGAAAAGGAGTACGACAAGGATGTATACTGTCACCTTGCTTATTTAATATATATGCAGAGTACATCATGCGAAATGCTGGCCTGGATGAATCACAAGCGGGAATTAAGATTGCTGGGGAAAAGATCAACAACCTCAGATATGCAGACGATACCACTCTAATGGCAGAAAGTGAAGAGGACCTAAAGAGCCTCTTGCTCAGGGTAAAAGAGGAGAGCGCAAAAGTGGGCTTGAAGCTCAACATCAAAAAAACTAAGATCATGGCATCCGGCCCCATCACTCCTTGGCAAATAGAAGGGGAAGTTGTGGAAGTGGTGACAGACTTCACGTTCCTGGGATCCCAGATCACCGCAGACTGTGACAGCAGTCATGAAATTAAAAGACGCCTGCTCCTTGGGAGGAAAGCGATGGCGAACCTAAACAGCATGATAAAAAGTAGAGACATCACCCTGCCAACAAAAGTCCGCATGGTCAAAGCAATGGTATTCCCAGTAGTCATGTATGGCTGCGAGCGTTGGACTATAAGGAAGGCTGAGCGCCGAAGAATAGATTCTTTTGAACTATGGTGCTGGAGGAGACTCTTGAGAGTCCCTTGGACTGCAAGAAGATCAAATCAGTCAATCCTCAAAGAAATCAACCCTGACTGTTCCCTGGAAGGCCAGATAATGAAACTGAAGCTCAAATACTTTGGCCAGCAAATGAGAAGGGAGCACTCACTGGAGAAGACCCTGATGCTGGGAAAGATTGAAGGTCAAAGAAGACGGGGACGGCAAAGGATGAGATGGTTAGACAGTGTCATCGATGCAACGAACATGAAATTGAGCCAACTTCAGAGGACGGCGGAAGACAGGAGGGCCTGGCGGAAGCTGGTCCATGGGGTTGCGAAGAGTCGGACTCGACTGTGCGACTGAACAACAACAAGAAGAACATAAGAAGAGCCTTGCTGAATCAGACTAGTGGTCCATCTAGTCCAGCATCTGTCTTACACAGTGGCCAGCAAGTTCCTCTGGAGGTCCAACAACAGACATAGAGGTCAAGACCTTCCCTTGATGTTGCCTCCTGGTTTACTGCTTCTGAATGTGGAGGTTCCCTTTAGTCACCATGGCTAGTAGCCACTGATAGAGCTGTCCTCCATGAATCTGTCTAATCTCCTTTTAAAGCTGTTTATGCCTGTGGCCACCCTGATTTGGATAGCCCAGGCTAGCCCAATCTTGGAAGCTAAGAAGGGTCGGCCCTTGTTAGTATTTGGATGGGAGACTACCAAGGAATACCAGGATTGCTATGCAGAGGCAGACAGTGGCAAACCACCTCTGAATGTCTCTTGTCTTGAAAACCCTACAGAGTCACTGTAATACAGCTGTGATTTGACAGGAAGAAGCAGAAGGCCTGTGGCCATCACTACATCCTCTGGCAGCAAGTTGCATATTCTAATAACTATAATAATAATAAATATTTCCTTTCATTCATCATGAATCAACTGCCCATCAGCTTCATTGGATGCCCTCAAGTTCTAGTATTTTATGAGAGGGAGGAAATGTTCTCTTTGTCAACTCTCTCTACCCCATACATAATTTTATAATTTTTTTCCACGTCCCCTCTTAGTCATGTCTTTTCTAAGCTGAAAAGTTCCAGACTCTTCAGCCTTCCCACACAGTGAAGGTGCTCCAACCTCCTAATCATATTAGTTGCCCTCTTCTGTACTTTTTCCAGCTCTGCAATGTTCTTTTTGAGATACACTAACCAGAAATACACACAGTATTCCAGATGGGGCTGCACCATAGTTCTATACAGGGGTATTATAATACTGGTTATTTTATTTTCTATCCCTTTCCTAATAAGAGATATGTACAGCAGATTATGCTGTGGATCAGTTTGCCTCAGCCCCAATTAACTTCAAATGTGGCTCAAGACGCAATTTGTTATCTGCAAATCTGAAGAGAATGAAGAGCCGTACCAAATGGAGCAAAAAGACTGTTGCGAGAATCTGTAGCATGCTGGGTTATTTCCCTATAATCCCAGAAACTGAAACTTTAAAGGATGAAGCAGACTAGTTCTCTTACTCAGAGACTAGTTTATTAATAAATGTTTTTTGTATGTACACATGTGTCTAAGAAACAACACCAATAGACACCAATTTACAAAGGCACAAAGGCTATATAGGAATATACATACACATTCTCTTAGCCAATCACAGGCATCAAATGCAAACATTCCCATATTTGGCACTCTAACATGACATTACCATAAAGCTTGGTGTTCCCTGAGTGGTTCAGATTTGCTGCAGTGTGATGCAAGAGCCTTCTCGATCTTTGCCTATGTGACTTTTTTGGTTAGGACCAATGGTTACTTTAAAAATGTGCAATGTAAAGATGATGTGGCTTTTTAGGATATTTGCCAGGAACGAATGTTTTTTACAAGAAGGCAAAGAAAAAACATGGCATGGTGGGTAGAAATGTTTTATTCCAAACTAGGAGTAAGGCTCGTTGTGGAAATAAATACAACAAGCTCTAGAAACAGGCTCTGGGTGGGTGCCCTGGCCTTGGGCACGCAGTTTCAGTTTGCTGTGGTGACCTCAGCAGAGTATAATGACACAGAGCTTACCGTTTCTCCAGGGGAACTGATCTCTACCATCTGAAGAGCAGTTGTAATTCTGAGTGATCTCCAGCCCTCCCCTGGAGATTGGCAACAATGGTTCCCCAGGAAGAAATGGCTGGTTTGGAGGGTGGACTCCAGTGTTCCCTCTAAGCTGAGTTAGTGTGAGCTAGTTCACAGTTTTTTAGCCTCTGGCTCACACATTTTTGTCTTAGCTCAGGAAGGAAGGCTCCAGAGAAAACTAAATTATGTGGCAGCCAAATCACTTGCTCACAACTTTAATGCCAGTAGTTCACAAAGTAGAATTTTTGCTCACAGGACTCCACAGCTGAGAGGGAGCATTGCCTACAAGTGACCCACAGTGATATGAGAACTATCAAGGGTTTTGGGGAAATAAACAAACAAAAATAAACAAACTCCCTCTAAATAAGTGCAAAGAACCCAGCAAGTGCGCCTTCCACCTGGGGGATTGAAAAGGGGAGTTCCAGTGCAAATAAGCACAAATGAGCCACGTGGCAGCAGGAGTGAGGTCACACCCCTCCTCAAACCCCACCCTCTCCGGGCTCCACCCCTCAAATCTTTTGGAATTTCCCAGTCTGGAGTTGGCAACCCTATCTCCTTCCCAGACAACCATCAGCCTACCTTTATCTCCACCTCTGACTTCAGTTTTCTGTCTCCTCCCTCCTTGAGAGCAGTTGTATTTCTAAGTTATCTCCAGCCCTCCCCTGGAGATTGGCAACAATAGTTCCACGGGAGGAAATGGCTGGTTTGTAGAGTGGAGTCTATGGCACTGTACCTGTCTGAGGTCCCACCCCCACCTCAAATCCCACCCTTTCCAGGCTTCACCCCTCAAATATCCAGGATTTTCCATACCTAAAGTTGGCAACTTTATCTCCTCCCCTCTCAGCAGCCTCTTCCTAGGAAAAGTTCTGTCTTTCTCGTTAGTGGGGAGCAAAGCAGCTTACTTCATTCTCCTCTTCTGCTTTGTGATCTGTACAGCAACCCTGCAAGGTAGGTTAGGCAGAAAGTCTGGGGCTGGTCCAAAATCAACCAGGCCAAAAACAAACAGGCAGCTTCCATAGGGAGGCTCCAGCTGAATAGGAGCAAGCAGCCAGGGCTAGTGAAGTAATGCCAGTCAGGAGGCATGAAGTCACCCTGAGAGTGCTGGCATGCCTAGGGTTGCCAACAAAAACAGATTGATGCAAAGGAGGATAGAAAAGTCTCCATATCTCTATTTTGCCAAAAAATTGGTTTTGATGCCAGCAGAGTGAGAAAATGCCAGAGGCTCTGGATGGGCGCCCAATGGACCAACTGGACCAAACAGTTCCTAAAGATTTTCCATTTACAGCATTGTGTTTCCAGACTATGGCAACAGAATTACTCCTGGGACAATACTTAAAAGTACCCCAGGAACAACATATTTGTATCTGTAAAACTTCTGTGGAGGATCTTTTTCATTATGTCATGGTTTGCCCATTGTTCTGGGAACCAAGATGTAAATTCTTGACTGCAATAACAGATCAATTGCAAAATTTTTCTAACACCGATAAATTAATATTTATGCTGTCAGACGCAGACCCTATAGTTTCCTATAGGGTAGCACCCTTCGCCTTAGCGGCTAGTAAAATCAGGGCCAAGAACATAGGTAAATGAAATGAAATTGAACTGTAAAATGGCAATGTAAAACGGCAATATGTGTTTCTGGAGATGGGTATCTATATTTAAGATTTTAATTAATTTAAATACTGAATGTGCAGATTTTAGAGCTTATTATATTTTAAATCTAATTCAAATTCCAGTATTGTAAGTTGTCTAATTTTTATATTGTTTAAATTTAAATTTAAAATTGTAATGGCCAATAGCTATACAATAAATTTTACTACTACTACTACTACTACTACTAAAGATTTTCGAAAACACTACTCTGTTGGTAATTCATTTTCTATACTCATAGTGTCCCCTGACAGAATGCAACACATCCCCAGCACTTTGAATTAGCACCAGAGCTTTAAAAGCTCTCCAGCTGTCACCTGGAGATTGGCAACAATGGTATTCCTCCTCCTCAGCCCCCACCCTCAGCAGGCTTCATCCCTAAAATATCCTGGAAGGTTCCAACCTGGAGTTGGCAACCCTATGTCCTTTCCAGGCAACCATCAGCCTACCTTTATCTGCCTGTCTGTCTTCAGGTTTACATCCCCCCCCCCCCAGCCTCTGCCTAGGGAAAGGGCAGACTTTCCCTGCAGTGGGAACCAAAGCAGCTGACATCATTCTCCTCTCCCCCATATGATCCTGTGAGGTATGTTAAGGTTCAAAGTCTGTGAATGGTCCATAATCCCCCAGGCAGCTTTTATAACATGAACCTGGGACCTGCACACCATTCTCTGAAGCTCTCTCAGGTACATATCTGTGGCAGTAATGGGGTGACTGCTGGCATCTGTTCCTATCATTTTTTGCCTTGTGGTATTCTGCTTGTGGTGTGATCTGTCTTTTTTGTGGTGTGGTATGGTTGTGTGATTGGGTTTGTTTCTTTTGAAGGGGAAGTGATGTGTTGTGAGTGAGGACATATTTTACCTCAGAATACACCATGTCGCACATGCAACTGAGTGTTCCAACTGTCTCATGGGGGGGGGGGTTGAGGTGCGGAATGAAGTCCAATCAGCTTCCATATGCAAATGACCTTGAAATGCTGGCCCAATCAGAGAAGAGTGGCCTACGCTGCAGTGGGTGGGAGAAAACTCAGGCAACACAGCCAGTAGATAGAGACACCTTGTGAATGGAATCTTGCAAGATGAAAACGGTTTTATTATGTAGGAGAGATATCAATACCCCTATGTGTTTTGCACCAAGCTTCCTTAGGGGGTTCTGTAGAATATAAATGTAGCAGCACTCCCATTAAGAGTTTTTAAATAATTAAATATGCCTAGTTACAAAACTGGTTAGTCCACAACTAGTATGACAGCAACAGGGCAGTTGTTAAGGATAGGTAGGGCTAATCAGCAAACACCCTGAGAAATCTGGTGTAATTCAAGGGGGGTGGTCCAGATCAGGCCATCATATGCCTTGCCTCTGGGTGCACTGTGAAGAACATAAGAGAGAACATAAGAGACGCCAATGTTGGATCAGGCCAAAGGCCCATCCAGTCCAACACCCTGTGTCACACAGTGGCCAGAAATACCAGGTGCCATCAGGAGGTCCACCAGTGGGGCCAGGACATTAGAAGCCCTCCCACTGTTGACCCCCCCCCAAGCACCAAGAAGACAGAGCATCACTTGCCCCAGAGCCCCTAGCTATACCTTGTGGCTAATAGCCACTGATGGACCTCTGCTCCATATGCTTATCTAATTCCCTTTTGAAGCCATCCATGCTTGTAGCACCCACCACTTCCTGTGGCAGTGAATTCCAAGTGTTAATCACTCTTTGGGTGAAGAAGGACGTCCTTTTATCCGTTCTAACCCGACCGCTCTGCAGTTTCATGGAGTGCCCACGAGTTCTTGTATTGTGAGAAAGGGAGAAAAGTACCTCTTTCTCTACCTGCTCTTTCCCATGCATAATCTTATAAACCTCGATCATGTCACCCCTCAGTCGTCTTTTCTCCAAGCTAAAGAGCCCTAAGCGCTTTAACCTTTCCTCATAGGGAAAGTGTTCCAACCCTTTTATCATTCGAGTTGCCCTTTTCTGCACTTTTTCCAAAGCTATAATATCCTTTTTAAGGTGTGGTGACCAGAACTGCACACAGTATTCCAAATGAGGTCTCACCATTGATTTATATAGGGGCATTATGATATTGGCTGATCTGTTTTCAATACCCTTCCTAATAATCCCCAGCATAGCATTGGCCTTCTTTATTGCAGTCACACACTGTCTCGACATTTTCAGTGAGTTATCCACTACAACTCCAAGATCTCTCTCTTGCTCAGTCTCTGCCAGTTCAGACCCCATCAATGTGTATTTATATTTAGGATTTTTGGCTCCAATGTGCATCACCTTGCACTTGGCCACATTGAACCCCATTTGCCATGTTGACGCCCACTCGCCCATCCTTGACAGATCCCCTTGGAGTGCCTCACAATCCTCACTGGTTTTCACCACCCTGAACAACTTTGTATCATCCGCAAATTTAGCCACTTCACTGCTTACTCCCATCTCCAAATCATTAATGAACAAGTTAAAAAGCAGTGGACCAAGTACTGATCCCTGCGGTACCCCACTGCTTACCACCCTCCACTGAGAAAATTGCCCACCTACACTCACTCTCTGTTTGGTGTGGCTCTCTGACTCTCACAGTTTAAAATTTTGGCTCTTTTTGTCGAACTTGTTCGCCACCCCTGCTTTGGAGTGTCCTTGGTGCTGAGTGGCATATTTTTGAACCTGGCAGGATCTTTGTGTCACATTAGGGGAGAAGGATGAAGCTTGGCACCTCTTGACACATACGGCTGTGCAGGCAGTGATAAGCAAGGCTGGCAGAAGTGCCATCTTTTATTTTTTATTTATTTACATGGGATTTATATACCGCCCAATGAACTACTGCATAGTTAATACCTAGCTAGGGCCACAATTCTCTTGGGGAGGGGATATCCTACCAGCACCCATGCGGCATAGTCCTTCTTCCTCTCTGGCGGCCTCATTGTTCCTTTCAGTGATCCGGATGGCTGGTGACCAAGTCCAAGCAGGCTCTTGACGATTTTTTTCTCCTTCGGAGCGCCGTTGCTTTTGGGCGCAGCTTCCGGCAAACGTCCCGTCGGCTCCTGCCGTGCTGCGCCCCGCGTCACCACGTCGCTCCAGCTCCGCCTCCACTCAATTCAGCCGTCGCCTCCCTGCATCGCTCAACTCTTTCTGCCACCATTTCTCTCGTCTCTTGCTGCCGCCACCTCTCTCATCTCTCTCCGCTGCTGCCGACTGCACTCCCAGCACAGAGCCAGGAGGAGGGTGCCCCCTGCCACCTAGGGCAGGTACCCATTCCTCTTGTTGTTACTAGAGCCGCTGGGTTGGTGGGAGCTGGGCCGGGGGCTCAACCCGGCCGCGGTGGGGATTCAAACAGCCATTGTGGCTGTTCACTATTGATGTTAACCGCAGGCGTTGTACTGCCTGCGCCACCGCTCTGAGTTTGGAGCCAGGGTGGATCTGTCCAAAAGGCAGACCAAGTGGGTGCCTAGTGCAACCCACCCTCAAAATAGTCAGTTTATTGAAATAAGCAGTGACATAGATCATCCATTTAGTTAATATAGATAATTTTAAATAAATAAAACTATCTGAACCCATTTTTCTGTTATTTTGTATCATCGGGGGGGGGGGTGCCATGTCAATCCCCAACACAGACTTTGCCTTTTCCACTACAACCCCAAGATCTTTTTCCTTCTCAGTCCCAGCAAGTACAGACCCCATTAGCCTATACTTGAAGTTGGGATTTTTTTGTGCCAGTGTGCATCACCATACATTTACCAACATTGAACTTCATCTGCCACATTGTTGCCCACTCACCCAATTTGTGGGGATCCTCCTGGAGCTCTTCATAGTCAGTCTTGGTTTTCACCAGCCTGAATGATTTTGGGTCATCTGCAAACTTGGCCACTACACTATTCACCCCTAGTACCAATCCCAATCCCAATCCTTGTGGGAACCCACATTTAGTCCTACTGTTTGCTTCTTCTCATTTAAATAATTTTTAATCCATAAAATAATCTGTCCTTTTATCCCATGACTGCTACATTTACTCAGGGTCCTTGGTGAGGTGACTTGTCAAAAGTCTTTTGAAAGTCCATGTATATAGTGTCTACTGGGTCACCATTATCTACATGCTTGTTCACTTTCTCAGAAAACTCTAAAAGGCAGGTGAGACAAGACTACCCTTTGCAGAAGCCACACTGATTTTCCCTCAGCAGGCTTTGTTCCTCTGTGTGCCTATTAATTCTGTCACTGATTACAGTTTCTACTAATTTGTCTGGGACACATGTTAGGCTAACTGGTTCCCCTCTGGACCCTTTTAAATTCCCACCCCCACCAAAAGAAAGGAAGGGGGGAAGATCTTCCAGTGCACAGTCATTTATGATGTCTAGGAATATCATTTCTATAACGTGACTTGAACATGTTTACCAAGTCAATGTGAGGGTAGTTGAACTTTCCCAGTATCATAACATTATCTGCTTTAGTCAACTCCCTTATTTCCTTCTCTGTCTCAAGATCAACCTCAAGGAATTGATCAGGTAGAACACCCACCCCCATTTTTAAGTAACCCTTAGGGCCTGGTATTTCTAGTCCTATTGCTTCTGTTGGTGTATTCATTCACCTAATGTTTTCTGACTCATTTGATTCTATGCCCTCTTTGATGTACCATGGAACCTCCCACCACCCATCTCTCCCTGTCCTGCCTATAGAGCTTATACCCAGGGATGACTGTTGTTCAGTCGCACAGTAGAGTCTGACTCTTCACGGCCCCATGGACCACATCAGACCAGGCCCTCCTGTTCTCTGTCGTACTCCGGAGTTTGCTTAATTTCATGCTCTTTGCATTGATAACACTGTCTAACCATCTCATCCTTTGCTGTCCCCTTCTTCTTTTACCTTCAATCTTTCCCAGCATCAGGATCTTCTCCAGTGAGTGGCCAAAGTATTTGAGCTACAGCTTCAGTATCTGGTCTTCCAGGGAACAGTCAGGGTTGCTTTCTTTTAGAATTGACTGATTTGATCTCCTTGCAGTCGAAGGGACTCTCAAGAGTCTTCTCCAGCACCATAATTTGAAAGCATCTGTTCTTCGGCGCTCAGCCTTCCTTATGGTACAGCACTCGCAGCCATACATTACTACTGGGAATACCATTACTTTGACAATATGGACTTTTGTTGGCAGGGTGATGTCTCTACTTTTTTATTATGGTGTCTAGGTTTGCCATAGCTTTCCTCCCAAGGAGCAGGTGTCTTTTAATTTAATGGCTGCAGTCACCATCTGCAATTATCTTGGATCCCAGGAATGTGAAGTCTGCCACTGCTTCCATGAATTCCCCTTCTATTTGCCAAGGAGTGATGGGGCTGGATGCCATGATCTTAGTTTTTTATGTTGAGTTTCAAGCCAACATTTTCCTTCACCCTCAGCAAGAGGCTCATTAGGTCACTTTCTGCCATTAGAGTGGTATCGTCTGCATATCTGAGGTTGTTGATGTTTCCCCCAGCAATCTTAATTCCCACTTGTGATTCATCCAGGCTGGTATTTCACATGATGTACTCTGTATATAAATTAAATAAGCAAGGTGACAATATACATCCTTGTCATACTCCTTTTCCTATGCTAAACCAATCAGTTGTTCCATATCCAGTTCTAACTGTTGCTTCTTGACCCTTATACAGGCTTCTCAGGAGACATGTGAGGTAGTCTGGTACTCCCATCTCTTTAAGGACTTCTCATAGCTTGTTGTGATCCACACAGTCAAAGGCTTTAGCATAGTCAATGAAGCAGAAGTAGATGTTTTTCTGGTACTCACTTGCTTTCTCCATAATCCAGCAAATGTTGGCAATTTGATCTCTAGTTCCTCTACCTCTTCTAAACCCAGCTTGTACTTCTAGCAGTTCTCTGTCCACATACTGCTGAAGCAGTTCTCTATCAACGTACTGCTGAAGCTATCTGGGATCTTGAGCATGACCTTGCTAGCATGTGAAATTAGTGCAATTGTGTTATAGTTTGAACATTCCATGGCATTGCCCTTCTTTGGGATTGGAATGTAAACTGACCTTTTCCAATCCTGTGGCTATTGTTGCATTTTCCAAATTTGCTGGCATATTGTGAAACACTTTAACAGCATCATCTTTTAAAACTTTGAATAGCTCACCTGAGATACCATCACATCTGCTAGCTTTGTTGTTAGTAATTCTCTGGAGAAGGAAATGGCAACCCACTCCAGTATCTGTGCCAAGACAACCCCATGGACAGTAACAAAAGACTAAAAGAGATGACTGTATCTCATTGATTTTCCCCATTCCACTATGTTTCTGAGATACCTACTATATTTAAATTGTCATTGCGCACCAAGCACTCCAGTTCCCCTACCTTGGCTTCAAGACTTCTAGAACTCACATATAGACATGTTTCTCTCTCCAGCAATCCTTGCCTCCCTTGGTTGTTTCTGTTGGCTGAGAAAATCACTTATTTTCAGTTCATTTATTTCAAACCCCAATTGGGAAACCTAGCAAGCAAGCCTGGGTGCTGCCTTGGACATTTGCCCCCTCAGACGGAAGAAAGAGTCAGACAACCAAGGTTGGATGAAACTAAGGTCACTTTATTTAACATATTGAAAGTAATGGCAAGGACAAACATAAACAGTGGCACGGTCAAAGTCTGGTGTCACTTTGACCCCATCCTTAACCGTATAAAAGGCAATACACCAAGGCCCCAGGTTGGATCCAAGTGTTGTTGTTCAGTTGCACAGTCGAGTCCGACTCTTCGCGACCCCATGGACCAGATCATGCCAGGCCTTCCTGTCTTCCGCCGTCCTCTGAAGTTTGCTCAATTTCATGACAGAGCCAACTGTAAGTCGCTTGCAAACCCAGCTGAGACAATAATTGGAATGCACCTTCAGGAGCCCTCAAACACCACTGCACAGCCAGCGCCGAGTCTCTGTCATGGCCATGTTAGCGTATGAAGTGTCTAGTAATCACACATACTAGGTTGCTAGTGCTGACTATTCACAGTGGATTTATTTACACAGATATACACACAGTCACTTTAGCACTCTCAGACTCAAATTGCTGTACAATCCGACAGAGTGCTCCGCAGCAAGGCATTCACCAGAGTGAACAACTCTACAAGTACTGTACACAATATATACACATCCAGCACCAATCAGGATCCAGTGCTGAGTCATGGTGACATCATTTGGCTGATGCAACTTAGATGCAATCTAGACCTGGTGACATGATCATATGACTCCTTCTGCTGTCAACCAGATCAGGATGATCTACATCATTTACCTTTCAGACTGTCATCTTGTCCCCATACATGATAGTATGCTGACAGGCCATCCATCCCTGGCTGCACAGCCGCAGGGTGATCCCACAGACCCCTCTACCCTCCCATGGGATTATTGATCGGTGCTCACGGAGCCGCTGAACTTTATCTAAACCTAATTCTGCTCTGATAAAGTGACAAACTAACTCGTGGCACCATCCCAAGCCAATTCCTCAATCCACTGGCCGCAGTGCAGGGTAGGCGAAAAACAGCCAATCAGAGAAGTGGCCAAAAAATTCCTATCCAGCCCCACAAAACGGGGCAACCATCCTGTACTTACACTACATACAGAGCGGGTGGGTGGGCCGAGCACGAGGCGAGAACTGCAGGGGGTAGAGCGGAGCCAGCCTTTAAAAAGCGCCGGCTCCGCTCCCCCTTTTGGAGTTAAGGCTGCACCGCAGCTCCTCCTTCCTCTTCACGAGGAGGCAAAGGTGGTCCTCAGGAGGCATGCCATTCGCTGCCTCCTGTGGGGCCGGATTCCGCCCATCAAATTATTTTGAGATTACAGTTACTGACTGCCTAGGTAACTTCATGCAATAATGTCTGTGGAATTTTTAGTCAAGAGTACCTGATTCTATATTCTTACTCAGTTCACCAGTGTCCAGATGCCTAAGCCAATACTCCTCATGGCCCGTAAATTCTCACTGTTGCCCTTCAAGTGAATTCTTGGGGTCCTGAACCTCTTCCAGGTATCAAATATTTGGGGAATATTAATGTAGAAGTATGCAACTTCTTCTTTTTTTAAAAGCAAGCTTGTTTCGATGTTAAATCTACATTAGAATATTGATCAACCTACTTAATGGTCCAGACATATGAGGGATATGCAGAGCCTATAAGTGAGCAAGATGACTTAGTTTCACTGCAGTGGAAAGTCTTCCTGCTTGACATCTCAATAACAGGCAGCCTTTGGTTGGTCACTTTGAGATGCAGTGTGCAGTTTCTGACTACAGTTGGGCTTGATTTATTTTGGTTCTTTTTTCACTGAGACTACACAGAATTATGGCATATTGCTTACCTATCCTTTGAGTCACATTTCTAATCCTCATAAATATAGCATACCATGTCTGAGCCAATTTTAGTGCAAACAGCCCCACAGTTCTCAAAATGCAATCTTTTTCTCCAACGCCTTTTGTTATGGCAGCACATGGCACTGTAAGTTACCCATGGGCAGAGCAAATAATAGTAACAGTGTCATTTTGCATGAGTGTGAAAATGACTCTTCTTGTGGGAGATTTTGTGTTTATGTTTTTATATAGTATTACATCCTAGGAACCCTTGACAACTGCTCTCAGCAGGCTTTCCAGGTAAACTATATAATACCTCAGGGGTTTCACAGGGGGAAAAAAGCCTCAAATTCAAAAAACAAATAATAATTCAAAACATATCATTTACATTTGGAAATTTCCTAACTGCTGCGAGGATTGTGGCGGGCATGTTTTTCAATATTACTTATAAAGAAACTGTTTATTTACAAAGTTGTACCTTTATTTGCCTGCACATTTTCCTTCTCAAATACCTTGATGATAAAGTCAGTGTGGGGTAGTGGTTAGAGTGTCAGACTAGGATCTGGAGACCCAGGTTCAAATCCCCACTCTGCCACAGAAGCTCGCCTTAGGCCAGTCACTCTTACTCAGCCTAACCAACCTAACAGGATTGTTGTTGTCAGAATAAAATGGAGAAGGAGATACTTAAAAAAATTATATTCCTGCATTTCTTCTAGCATCTTAGGACCAATGAATGATGTTCTAAGATGCTTTGGGTCCTCTTTGGAGAAAAAAGTAGGAAATAAATATCTAAATAAACAAATAAATAGTACAAGTTGCTTCAACTGGGTTTTGTTCAACCTATATAAAATGTCAAGCAATCTTAATATATCTAAGGCATAGTGACAGGCCCCTAAAACAATTCTCACAGTAGTTAAACCACTACACTTGATCTTAGTAAAAAGCCAAGAAGCAAAAGAGAAGTTAAACTGAGTTTAAGCTGACCTGTTTTACCTGGAAAATAATTGTTTCAGTACCCACAATCTCTATTTTTGTGTGACTGTGACACACATTAAACTGGTCTCAATAGGTTTAAACTAATTTGCAGCCAAATCCACAGAAAAACTGGAGTATTTACATTTCAGCTGGTAACCCACTCCAGCCTTCCCCCCCAACCCACTCCAGCCTTTCCCCGCCCCCCCAACCCACTCCAGGCGGCGATCGGAGGTGGGAGGTGTCTGCATGAGCCGATTTAATGTTTAAATTTTTTAATTGGAGTCATGAAACATAAGACAAACAAGAAAACTATGACATCTAACTCCTCCAGAGAAAACAGTGGACTATGTCATTATACCCTGCTTAGGTCACCACAGCAAATTGACCCTGTTTGCCCAAAGCCAGAGCACTCCCCCAGAGCCTCTTTCTAGATCTCGTTGTATTGTTTTCACAACGGGATTTACTGCTAGTGCTTATTAATATATTCCTTTTGATATGCAATAAAATTGAAACAAACACAAAGTTTAGTCAAAATTTAGTCACCATTTTGACACTGTAGTTCATTTAAAGTTTGAACTAGCAGCTTCCAAGTATATTTGTAGCTGAATGCTCCACAGCTAGAGCTTTGAATTAGTGTTGTTTCTTTCTTTTTACATATTATGCTACATGTTGTTCTATTATATACTTCTTTATAAATGAAACTTTTCAAATGTTTTTTTTAAAACTAGAGGGAGATGAGGTTATAGTTTGAGTGGAGTTGCTTGTTCTTTATGCCATGGAAGATCTCCAAGTCTGGTCTACAATGGGTTAGGGTTGCCCACCTCCAGATCAATGTTCCTCCTAAGCTGTGGAGTCTTGTGAGCAAAAATTCTGCTTTGTGAACTACTGGCATTAAAGTTGTGAGTGAGCAATTTGGCTACTGCATAATTTAGTTTGCTCTGGAGGCATCCTTCCTGAACTAAGACAAAAGTGTGTGAGCTGGAGGCTAAAAAACTGAGCTAGCTCACACTAACTCAGCTTAGAGGGAACACTGGTCCAGATAGTGGCTGGAGATCTCCTGGAATTACAACTGTTCTCCACATGAGACAGATCAGTTCTCCTGAAAAGGCAGCTTTAGAAGGGGAACTCTATGACATTATACCCCACTGAGGTCCCCTCCCAAACCCTCTACAGGCTCCATCCAGAAATCTCCAGGAATTTCCCATCCCTGAGCTGGCAACCTTAAATGGTGACATAATCGATACACACAAGCACCTAATAAGAATCAATGGTTAAAAAAACCATTTAGTTGTTTTATTAATTTTATATTAATGAATAGCTTTTCAGTAGTTATTTCTGAGACAACACAATTAGCAACACTACAAAACAAACTAGTATTATTCCCTCAGTTTGAGTGACTCCAAGAAATCTGAATGGACCTCCAACCATAGAACAGATTTTTGCCCATCTCCCCATTCTGCTGTATCCTGTGCCCCACTGCTCCAAATCATCAAGGGCCGTAGGGAATAGAATGTGATGTGGTATGGGTATCTTCAGTGGGATGGGTGGAAACAGTGACAACTACTCTCTTCTCTTGTACAAACAGAAAATCTTTCTGCTCTTAGTTGGGGTACCTTGGATCCAAAACCGCCTTCTGTTTCTATAGTTATAAAGCCACTTAAGCTTGATATTTAATACAAATTCAATAAAAATATTTCCCAGGAGATTGGTGGATCTCAATTTCCAACTCCAGGTTGGGAAATTCCTGGATATTTGGGGGTGGTAGAACCTGGGGATGGCTAGATTTAATGAGAAGAAGAACCACCGTGAGGTATAATGCCACAGGGTCTACTCTTCAAAGTTTCCATTCTGTCCAGGGGAACTCTATAGTCAAGGGAACAGTCGTCATTCTATACATTCCTCAGGCCCCACCCGGATGTTGGCAATCCTAGTATCAGTTTGAGCGACTTAACAGATGTGTTCTCAGTTATATCTAATTAGAATGTACTTGGAACTGGTTTAGCATTGAGAAGCAAATCTTCAAAGAAAGACTAAGCTGCAGTCAGCAAAAAAGTGCTGCAATAGAATCTGAGGGACTAAATATAAAAAAACCCAGACTTCAAAGGACTAGAAAGGTCATGTTAAGGAGAAAGAACTCACAAAGGAGGTAAAACTGTATGTAGAAATGAATGGATGAAGAGAACATTCATGTTAATGTGTATAAGACAGAGTTTTTATTTAGTAAGAAATGGAAGCAAAAACTGCAATAGTAAGAAGCTATGCCATCTGCAGGCTACAAAAATGGTAAAAAAACCCAAACCACTAGCTTAAATTCATTACTGTGAAGAAGACTAGGCTACACAATTCTCAGTGAAGATTCAGTGAGTAGGTTAAACGTATTTCAGGGTATGATGAAGGGTTATGCCAGTGAACAAAACAAAGGAGAAACAGCTTAAAAAGGTAAAGGTTCCCTTGCTCGAAAGGCAGTCGAATCCGACTCTAGGGTTGCGGTGCTCATCTCCGTTTCAAAGCCGAAGAGCCAGTGCTGTTCGAAGACGTTTCCGTGGTCATGTGGCCGGCATGACTAAACACAAAGGCGCACGGAACGCTGTTACCTTCTCACTGAAGTGGTATTTATTTATCTACTTGCAATTTCTTGCTTTCGAACTGCTAGGTTGACAGGAGCTGGAACTAGAGACGGGAGCTCACTCCGTCATGCGGCACACTTGGGTCTCGAACTGCTGAACTACAGACCTTCCACAGCCTGCAGTTCAGTGTCTTAACCACTTGAGCCACCGCAGCTTACATGCTGCTAAACTCAGATTCTGAATCAGACCTCCAACTTTGTGGATCCTGTAGGGATTTTTGGAATTTTGAGAAGAGGTAGAGGATGCCACCACAAAAGGGCTATCATTGTGTCAGATTCCCCTGCTACTGGGTAGGAACAATCACAAAATTGCTATCATAGCAGTGGCAGGATTAATTCTTTGCTTTGGAGTTTCATTGCCTGTTATTCATCTCCTCACTCCCAACAAGGTCACAGGGAGAGACTATCAAACCCATAACCTTAAGAAAGACTGTGTCTAAGGCCAGACCGAGGGAGCATGGCTGTGATGCACATGCTCAGGATGATTTCAGCCTTTTGTAGTTAGTTATCTGGTAGGGATTCATTCAGAGTTCTCTGTTTCTTGCTGTTCCATTCAAGGCTCTTTGGATTTTATTCCCAAAATTCAAGCAATTACCTAGCACCAGGAAACACATCAGTGGGAGCTATGCTTCTCACAATCACTGTGCTAGGGATCACTGTTAGATAATTTCAGATATGGATATGGAGAATTACAGTGTAATCCTCAGGGCTATTTTTGGGCAGGAACGCACAGGAACCGAGTTCCGGCTGGCTCCTGAGTTGGCCACGCCCAGCAGGAACTCATTAGCATAATAGGCCACACCCAATAGCAGAAACTCATTAGGATTGGCTACATCAGGGGTGTGTGGCCTAACATGCAAAGGGGTTCCTGCTACAAAAAAAGCCCTGGTTTTGACAACAAACAAGGTAAGCAGAATAAGAAGGGAAAGGTGGGTGTGGCTGGATGACCACACGTCTGGTAACATGGGGGTATGGCCTAATGTGCTGAATGGTGCTGTCAGGGTGTGGCCTAATATGCTAATTAGTTTTGCTGTTTGGTGTGGCCTATTATGCTAATGAGTTCCTGCTGGGCTTCTTCTACAAAAAGAGCCCTGGAATCCTAAATAGTTTCCTGGGTGTGACCCTACTGAATTGACCTGAATAATATTCTGAGTAGTCCTGTTTAGGACTGCTCTGTTAAGGAAACAACAACAACTCTTTTAAAGGACTCTCCTGTGATGTGATGCTCTGCACCATTGATTTTTAAAACATGAGTCAGAATGTTTTATGTAGGAATTCTGCTGCTTTACAGCATATTGGTATGCTGCTATATCTGCCATCAGTGAACATTTTTGAAGACAAAAATTCAAAAACAATTTTGTATACCGAGTCAATACTACTTTGTTCACAACAGCAGAGCCACATCAGAGTAATGAACTGATCAGGCAGGAAGAATAAAGGAAGATGTACCAGACCACTGCCCCTGACTCAATCTCATGATATTTAAAATGGATTTTGCTGAAGATCTACAAATGATTAAGAAACAACCACAGTTTAGCTACTCCATTTTGAAATGATACAAAATACAGACATATTGGTAAAAATATATCCGTTCAAAAATGGTATTGAAGCATTCAGCCATTTTTTAAATTAAACCTTGCAGACAAGGAAGAATGAAAGAAGCAAACAATAGTTGAGATGAAACAGGTCCTAACATTATATAAACAACATGTCAGATAGGAGAGGCTTCTTTTGACATAGTAGTCATAAAACTGGAGAAAATCAATCACCAATTAGTGAACTCAACTAAATAATAAACACATTTCTCTCCTGGGCTTCATAAAAAGTGATCAGCTGATAGTCACACACCTACCCAGATGGGTGGGTTTTCAGTTAGAGCTGTGGAGGAATGGCTAGGAATGCTGCTGATCCTGCAAAACCTTGAGCAAAGCTATGCCCCAAATTTCATTGTTTTGGGTCAGACTAGCCCACTTTCTTCTCCTCTGGCAAGGGGGCAGTGATGTTACAACACAAGCAAATTTCATTTTTCCTATTATTGACTAGCTTATGCTGTCAATATTATGTTTTGCTAGCCTTTCTTCCTGGCAAGGCAACTGACACTGGGGGCTGAGTCTCTGGCCACATCAAGAGTTGCATTAGATTGAAACCACAATCTTATGTAGTTTTACTTGGAAGCAAAACCTATGAGTCAGCTGTACTTGATAAATAATCATATCTGACCAGAGTGCAAGAGTAGCTTGTTTAAAATGTATTGTCTGTGATAAGCTGAAGTATTATGCAAAAGCTATGAAACACTCTTGACCTAGACTTTGAAAGCATTGTAAGATGTTTTTTGTTAGAGCTGACAAGCAGGGTTAAACTAGAAAGGGGACAGGGGTAAAAAAAAAAAGCCCCCTTTTACAGTACTGCTAGGATTCCATACTTTAGCTGCCCAACTAATAGAGATGGAAAGTAAAACCCACTAGAAGTATTAAAAGACAAGGATAAAAGGTGTTTCTGTTACAGAAGCAAGTCTCTCCAATGGAAGGGTGACGTCTGAGGAGGACAGGACTGGATGTCAAGATTAGTTGATTGTTAAAAAAGGGCTTTTCTTAAGCTAGTAGCAAACATTTACATTTCACAGTCTAAATTAATCTATTCTGAGTGAGGAATGAAATATGTAAGGATGGGCAGTGGGTGGAATCCATCCCCATGTTGCCTTCTCCATGTAGACTGCCACCACAACTTGTCGCTGTTACATAATGCTCATTCAATGGTAACTGGCTCAGCAGAAGTTGCCAATAGTCAGTTCAACACAGGATGTACTATCAATGATAATTGTACCACCATTGACTGGTATGGAAGCATCCCCATATAGATCACCCCCCCCCATTGTAAAGTGTGCCTGGCAGATGCCTTGACTAAGAAGGAGTTAAAGAAAATGCATGTGAAAATGTGACAGGCAAGCTGAAATAAGACTATGTGTGGTTTTATACATGGTTGGATGACAGTAATTGATATTCTGTCATAGCTGTCAACTGTCTCTCAGGATAAGCATATGGGAAATGACTGAGCAACTAGCAAGGGGATATGCTATTGTCAACACTTGGGTGTGTCTTTTCTCAGTGCTTTGGATGTGCACTGAATCTTCACTCTGGAATTTTAAAAAGCTCATGGGTCAATTCTCTTCCTGATTAATGATGTTAATGGAAGTTAAAGCATGCACACGTATCAAGGGGAGAACACAACCTTCTCCATTTGTCTCCCCAATAATACAGCTGGCACATGCTTCCAAAAGATAAGTTAACCTGAGTTTAGGTACACTGCAATAAATCTGAAGCCTGATTACCTTGCCTTAGAAATTGCAACTGAATTAATCTGTAGTTATTCATAACAGCAACACTTATTTAGGATTTGACTAAGTGAGTCTCCTTACAAATGTTTCCTGCTATAAGGTCACTTCATTTTGTAATTCTTTTTTTCTTTTTGGTAGAAAAGAGAGTGGCAACACAGGATAGAGATACTATGGGTCAGCCATTTTTGTGGCTGTTGCCACTGATCCCAGAGAAGACATGCAAGTGTGTGTCTGTTTTTAATGGGAATAAATTCAACACGGTAGTACAAATTATTAAGATTTTGTTTTTAAAAAATGTATAATTCTCAACAAGGCCCAATCTATGGATACTTAAATCTATGGATTGGGGCCATGGAGAGAGAAAGGAGATCCCCCCCCTTCAAACCTGAGGGGAGACCCAAGTTTGCAGGGAAATCCTAAAAGTTAAAAAAAAAAAATTACCAAAAAACCAAACACTCCAAAGTGCACACAACTGTTCTTCAGAGGCAGGGGGCACATGAAGAAGAGGAGGATGGGGGAGACGGAGAAGAAGCTCCTACTGTCTAACTCCCTCAGCCTTTGAGTGTCTGTCTATCTAGTACTGCTCATACAGCTATCACCTTAAGCTGAAATTAGAACCAAAGAAAATATTTTTAAAAACCTTACTCAGTATTATTTATTTTCTATTTGATTATTGCGCCCATGAATTTTGCCACTGAGAGGGTGACACAATCATTGGCAGCCTCTGAATCAATGGAACTTGTGTTCCAACGGAGACCACACACGTGGTTGCACAGAGCATGCGGTCTCCCGAACAGCCAGAGCCTCGCTCCCAGAAACAATAAGCACAGAGGATCCTAGGAGCAGCATATCGGTTAATCCAGATTCTCAAGGAAATCTATCAAATGGAGGTTAATGTAAATAAGCCAATCACGGGTGTATGGGTGTGTGGTGGGTGTGTTTGTGTGGGTGCATTTAAGCAGCCCTTGGGCTTGCCCTTGTATCTCAAGTTCTTGAAATCACTAAGTAAAGTATGAGCTGAAATCACTCAACGATGCGTCAGTCTCAATATTTTATAAAACTGGAGAAGAGAAGGGGAGAAAGTGCAAAACTCTCAAGTGCCCTCAGCTGCTCAAGTGGCAACACTTCCCCACCCAGAAGTGCCAAAACTGGAGGGAGATGGGAACGATGTGCATGAACTGTTGGCTGTTCCCCTCTTTCCAAGCAGTGACACTTGGGACAGGTATGGAGGGTCTGTGAGACTCCCCAGTCATCTCTGCTGCTGAGATGGTGACATTCTTCACACACACCCATCTTCCACTGAGGAGGGGAAGGAGTAGCACTGGCTTTTTGTTGTTGTTCAGTCGCACAGTCGAGTCCGACTCTTCGCGACCCCATGGACTAGATCCCGCCAGGCCCTCCTGTCTTCCGCTGTCCACTGAAGTTTGCTCAGTTTCATGTTCGTTGCATCGATGACACTGTCCAACCATCTCATCATGCAGTCCCCGTCTTCTTTGACCTTCAATCTTTCCCAGCTTCAGGGTCTTCTCCAGTGAGTGCTTCCTTCTCATTTGGTGGCCAAAGTATTTGAGCTTCATTTTCATTATCTGGCCTTCCAGGGAACAGTCAGGGTTGCTTTCTTTTAGGATTGACTGATTTGATCTTCTTGCAGTCCAAGGGACTCTCAAGAGTCTTCTCCAGCACCATAGTTCAAAAGAATCTATTCTTCGGCGCTCAGCCTTCCTTATAGTCCAACTCTCGCAGCCATACATGACTACTGGGAATACCATTGCTTGGACCATGCATATTTTTGTTGGCAGGGTGATGTCTCTACTTTTTATCATGCTGTTTAGGTTCGCCATCGCTTTCCTCCCAAGTAGCATGCATCTTTTAATTTCATGGCTGCAGTCACAGTCTGCGGTGATTTGGGAGTCCAGGAACGTGAAGTCTGTCACTACTTCCATGACTTCCCCTTCTATTTGCCAAGGAGTGATGGGACCGGATGCCATGATCTTAGTTTTTTTGATGTTGAGCTTCAAGCCCACTTTTGCGCTCTCCTCTTTTACTCTGAGCAAGAGGCTCTTTAGGTCCTCTTCACTTTCTGCCATTAGAGTGGTATCGTCTGCATATCTGAGGTTGTTGATCTTTTCCCCAGCAATCTTAATTCCCGCTTGTGATTCATCCAGGCCAGCATTTCGCATGATGCACTCTGCATATATATTAAATAAGCAAGATGACAATATACATCCTTGTTGTACTCCTTTTCCTATGCTAAACCAATCAGTTGTTCCATATCCGGTTCTAACTGTTGCTTCTTGACCCTTATACAGGTTTCTCAAGAGACATGTGAGGTGGTCTGGAAGCAGGCAGGACAGGGGATGCAGGAGTAGCCATAGGAGCAGCCCAGTGAAGAAGAAATGACAAAGAATGGGTGGAGAGAGAAAGAAAGAGAAGAGGAATGGGTGACAGAGAAGGGTGAAGGGAGAAAGAGAGGGGGTGGGAAATGGAGAAGGGACGGGAAAGATGACAGGAAGCTAACTCAGAGGGAGTAGGATGTCCCTTCTTGAGAGTTCAGTGTGGGTCCCTGTTTCTCAAGAAAGCTACTTTTCACATGGTGAAATCAATATATACTTAACTTCACAGACTGGAGCCATGAACAGACGATAAATCTTTCAAGAAACCTAAAAAAGGCCCCAGGTTTGCAGAAAAATCTGGATTATTTTTTTAAAAATAGAAGCAGTCCCTCTAACTTTACCGCCCTCAGTGGCTGTTGCTAGGCAACCACAACAGTACTGACAGTCTTCAAGCCTTGGTTTCCATCAGTAAAAGGTAAGGGGGGGACTCTTTCCAGGGCTATTTTGGGCTTTGAGGAGGATTCATCGAGACCAGGACCACTAGAAAGCCCCAGATAACTTGCTACCACCAAACCTGCATGACTTACTCAGCCCGGCTGCTTGTTGGTATTCTGACACAAGGTTGTGGGCACAACCACAAAATAGCTACCACAGGAAGTGGAGTCAATGACAAAATGGCTGCTGTAGGAGGCAGATTCACACACAGAGAGAAAGACCAAGTGCAGGGGAGAAGGGAGGCAATTAAAAATACACTGTGAAAGAGCAATGAGATAAAATAAAAGCAACATTATGGTGGCAGCTGCCACTGAAATTTTTGTTGTTGTTGTTCAGTCGCACAGTCGAGTCCGACTCTTCGCGACCCCATGGACAAGATCTCGCCAGGCCCTCCTGTTTTCTGCCGTCCTCTGAAGTTTGCTCAATTTCATGTTCGTTGCATCTATGACACTGTCTAACCATCTCATCCGTCTTCTTTGACCTTCAATCTTTCCCAGCATCAGGGTCTTCTCCAGTGAGTGCTCCCTTCTCATTTGGTGGCCAAAGTATTTGAGCTTCAGTTTCATTATCTGGCCTTCCAGGTCAATAAGATCTCCAATGGCCAATTAAAAGCCTTGCTGGGCAAGTGCTCCACCTGGCCCTACCTTCTTTCTAAAATCTCTTGGTGGGCACCAAGAAATGTGTTGGCAAACACCACGTTGGGAACCTCTGTTGCAGAACCTTGCAGAAGGTTTCATCAATATCTTGTTCCTTAATAAAAACAAGAATGGAAGGAAGAACATATGTATAATTGGGGGGGGCAATAAGGAATACTTTCAGAAACTTTGCATAAGTGGGTTCTTATTTTGACATTGAAAAAAATCACAAAGTGACCAAGAAAAAAAAGGACCAATTAGGCTTACATAATAGAGAATAACACTGGATCTTTGAGGCATAGTGCAAGTCTCATTTTTGACTGAATACTTGAGAGAATATCAACTGCCTGTTGGTGCTACTATCATATGAATGCAAATGATCACAACTACCCAAAATTCAAGACAGCAACAAAAGAAAAGCTGAAAATGTTTTAGGCCATGGTCAGATGTGCCTTTAAAGCCAACTCAGCTGTAAATGCCTGACAGATCTAAAGGGCATGATCAGACAGTAACATCTGGGAAAGGTCACACAGCTGTCAGCACCCCATGCTGCCCTGCCAGAGGTGGAGTTAAAAGACACTGGGGAAAGTCCAGTCCTAATGCTCGCCAATGAGCCACAGACAGAGTTTCCCCTGTCTGATCGCTCAAGCATGCACTCAAGCTGTCAGGATGGTCTGCTCATTCCATCCCAACTCAGTGCCCTTCCCCCCCCTCGCATAGCAGTATGCACATAACCACATACTCCACAGGGAACTCTCAGTGCAGAGGTGTGATTCCTTGTTTATGTGCATGGGAAACAAAAGGCAACCCCCCCCCACAGACACTTGCCTAAATGTGCTGTCTGATCAAGCAGTGACGGGCTGAGCCCGCAGCTACAAAGGATGTGTGATCTTGCAACGTCGTGTCAATTTCCACCGAGGGAAATAGGTTTACTTCTCCACACCAAATGGCACATCTGACCGCAGCCCTAGATAGCCTAATATTTGAACAGACATAAGAACCAAAAGGAGGTCTCTAGAGAGGCAGCATATACATTTCTAAATAACTAAAGAGGTTTTTTTTATTATTAGTATTTCCCTATGCAGCCTTTCTGTCACATGTAAAATTCACATGTACAAGAAATATATACATATTTATCAACAAAACCGTCTCCTCATCTTTTACCTAGGAGACATAAATAATGCAATTCAGAATACATATTCAAGGAAACAATGCAGTGTTTGTTGCCTTTGGTCACATAGGATTCTACTAATTTAATTATATTAAATATTAAAGCAAAAATGATAGTTACCCAGCTGATCTTGTACACTTTTTAATTTCTTGATGGTGCTCCTGACTTCTCACATACAGAACATTCCTAATGATTGTATGATGTCTGACCAATGATTTTTGTCTTCACAAAGGTACAATCTCTCCAAAAACTCAGACCTAGTAATCAGTGATTTTATTTTGTATTCATGATTACAGTGCAATGACTTCTATCAAGCCTTGATCGATCTATGCAGGTCTTGTCATTTAAGTTAGGTGCAGATCATTCATTCTAGGTTTGATTGGAGGGACGTGGTGAAGCCTTATTAAATTTTGCTTGCCACCATAATATTTAAGATCACCATCAACATTCACCCTTTCTGCATGTTCTGCTGTTTCTTACTTCTTAGATGATAATAAATAAGGATCTGTATGTATATAGAGGTGACAGTAGACATACTTGGGAACAGGCTTTTGGCTGTGAGCTCTGTTTTTGTTGTTGTCGTTTTAAACTTCTGTAAAAATCCACACAGAGCCTACAAATTACCTCCTGCTACTTCTTCCAGTTTTTTCCTGCTCCATGCCTCTGGTGGGGTGCTTGTTTTGATTTTAATTTTGAAAGAACTGATCATGTTTATGTGAACAAATGTTTGATTGGAATTTTTTTGTTTGTTTGTTATTGTTTTAAATATTGTAAACACTTTACAACCTGTTTGGAGAAGAAAAGGAAGTTGGCTCTGTGATTAAGTAGCCCTTGTGTCTGTCTGTGCAAATCTGGCTTCCACACCCCCCCCCCCATCCTGATAGGAAAATCTAAAATGGCCGTGAATTTACTGGCATCACCACTGAAACTATGCATATCTGTCTCCTCTTACTTATATATGGTTAGATTTTAACAAAGCTATTCAGTTGTGCCACATAAGAAACATTCTAGATAACAACCCAGTTTAATCTGTTTTATACTGAACTCTATAAGCCTTATTGAATGTGTAAAAATATCACAAAATAATGGATTTTATCCTTATCAGACTATAGATTGCATCTGGATTATTTATGCAGAGCTGTAAGAGACCCTCCTCCCCTGTTGCTTAAATATCATTTCTCAGCTAGGTGTCATTTCTTGTGGTACAATATGAGGCTGAAAATGCAGCTGCTAAAGTGATATTCTTATAGGCAAAGTTGGAACAAAAAAATTGCCACTGTAAACAATGCATTTCAACCCACATCTCCAATGCCAATGGCCTCTGGCTTCCATGCAATAGATCATTGCTAGCACAGTCTCCCTTTCTGACCTTGTCTTGGCTCCCTTCTCTCCCTTTGTGTAGTTTAGCAAAATTCTGCAGTGCCTGGAATAGGAATGCCCATGTGGCTATAAAAATGAATAATACTCTATGCCACGCTGAGTTTGAGCCCTAACATTGTCACAAGGGATCCTCTTATCAGAATGCAACTCAGTGTGGCAAAGCAACAGACACTGGATAAAGCAGTTCTTAAGTGTCTGAATAAGGGTCCTAGAACAGGAACAAGGGAAGAGGCATTCACACTATTATAGCCGTGAATTTTATAGTAATTGGTTGACCTTTTCAAATAAGGCACTAGCTAAATGATGGATGGATGGGGGCTATTTAAGAATGTCTTGCCCCCTTCTGGCAGACTTTTCCACCTGCCACTGAATGTGAATATTGTGGAATTGGCTAGTTACTGATCACAGACCAAGCAGAAATTTGGGGGGCTCCCTTTGATTGGCTATGGGGGTGCCTTTTTTCACCTGCTTTGTGATGTAACAGGATTAAGGGTGTAAGATTAAATAGGAGTGGTCTTTGTTTAGGCCATAACTAATTTGGTGGGATAGGGCAGGTTGCTAACAATAGGTATGGATGATTGGCAAGCATCCTGAGGAATCAGGCATGATGGAGGACATGTCCAGAATTATCCATCACTGGCCTTATAGTGGGTGGGCTTGGTAAGGAGCACCCTTGGTGCTGAGCAACATATTCCTAAACCTGGTAGTGGACTTATGGCACATTGTGAAGGTGAAGATAAATAAGAAGGGACAGAAGAGGCTGGCTATGTTTGGAGCCAGGGTGTATCTGTCAAACAGAGACAGCCATCAAACAGAGACAGCCATGGCACAGTTCACTCTTTAATTATGTTAACATATTTAAATATAACTAGTTTAAATAAACTACTTAAACCCATACTTTGGTTTCATGTCTTTATTTGGGGGGCTGGTGCAACCATTTATGCCTTTCTTCATGACTCTTACTCTGGATCTTATAAGCTGTCACTTCAATCCATCACTCTGTTAAAGCCTTTCAAACTTTGCAATACTGAACAGCAATAATGTACAGATAGGTGTTTGACTAGGTGTTAAATAAAGAATTACCAATGCTCGAGTGGGAGGACCCAACAATCATGAGTCAAATGCTCCAAGGGGAGAAAGTAATGCTCCAGAACATTACCTGTAGAGAAATGTATTGTGTATCCTTATGTATTCATGCACAGGGAATGCTCAGCTATTTCATGCATGCAAAAGGAGAGGGGAAAGGAAAAGTGCATCATTCTGTAGGATTATTAAGCTGAGTGGTGTCGAAGAGTCTATTTTTGTTGGGTGCTTTTAAAAAAATCGAGTATAATGAGCCATTGTCCGAACTGTGAGGCATTGGAAAACGTGTTCTATCTGTTTTTATTTCTGAGACTCAGTTTCAAATCCCATCTTGATCAAAATGACAGAATGTGATTTCAGCTGGATTGCTGCTTCACTGGTAAAAACTATAATAGGCCCGGGTGGATTACCATAACTCCACATACAGAAAAGTTTTCAACACAGGAACAATCACAACTATCACTAATTCAAAGGTGTCCACTCTTAGGGAGGTATTAGAAATGACAGGTATATGCAGCACCCTGGAACAGCTGACCTTTGAATCCAATTACCACTGCATTCTGCTTGAGAAACCTGAAAATATTTACCATACCTTTTTTTTAAAAAAAGGAGTTGGTTAGCTTTTTCTAAACCTGTTCAGAAACTTTGATAACACCATGAGTAAATACAATTTTGCATTAAATCATTGAAACAATTAAAATAAGATTGCTAGCTCTCTAATTTTTTTGGAGTGGATCAGATTTTATTGTTATTTTCAATGAAATAATTACAACTTTTTTCAATTAAAGAAAGCTATATCATTTAACTATCAAAATGAAAATGGGAAATCACTCTGGATCTTTTTATAAAACGTTTGACTTCATAATTTCATGTACTTTTCTCAGCACTGTGGTAGACACATTATACTGGTTGTACAATGCTGAAGCGAAATCAGCATGGTTTCTGCAAAGGGAAGGCCTGCCGCACTCACCTTTTGGAGTTCTCTGAGAAAGTAAACAAGCATGTAGACAACAGCAACTCAGTGTATGCCTCGACTTTCAAAAGGCTTTTGATAAGGTACCTCACCAAAGACCCCTGAGTAAATTTAGCAATCATGGGATAAGGGGACAGGTTCTCTTATGGATTAAAAAATGGCTAAATGACAGGAAGCAAAGAGTAGGAATCAATGGACAGTTCTCACAATGGAGGAAAGTAAGCAGTGGGGTCCTACAAGGATTGGTGTTGGAGCTAGTACTATTTAATTTATTCATCAGTGATCTAGAACTAAGGGTGAGTAGTGCAGTGGCAAGTTTGCAGATGACACAAAATTATTCAGGATGGTGAAAACCAAGGCTGATTCTGAAGAGCTCCAAGAGGACCTCCACAGACTGGGTGAGTGGGCAACAATTTGGCAGATAGAGGTCAGTGTTGTTAAGTGTAAGGTGATGCACATTGGGGCAAAAAATCCCAGCACACTGAGACAAAAAATCCCAGATAATAGGGTCTGAATTTGCTGAGACTGAAAGGGAAAAAGATCTTGGGGTCATAGTGGATAGCTCAATGAAAGTGTCAGTCTAGTGTGCCGCAACAGTGAAAAAGCAAACTGTATGTTAGAGATTATTAGGAAAGGGACTGAGAATAATTAATTTTAAAAAGAATAATTAATTAAAAAATCCCCCTGTATAAATCTATGGTGCAGCCTCATTTGAACTACCATGTACAGTTCTGGTCACCATATCTCAAAAAGGATATTGCAGAGCTGGAAAAACTACAGAGGAGGGCAACCAAGATGATGATGATGATGATGATGATGATGATGATGATGATGATGATGATGATGATGATGATGATGATGATGATGATGATGATGATTTATTCAATTTATAAACCGCCCTCCCCCAAAGGGCTCATCATACATCATAATGAAAACATACAATAAATTAAACATCCATTAAATTGATCAGTTTACAAAATAAAACCATTAATAATACAGTCTAATCAATGATGGCATTCAGTATAAATCTCTGTCGCTAGGCAGAGAGTTCCACCAGGCAGGAGCCAGGGCCAAAAAGGCCCTGGTTCTGGTTGAGGACAGCTGGACATCTCTTGGACCAGGGATCACCAGGAAATGCTGATCTTCTGAGTGCAAAGCTCTACAGTGTTGCCAGAGGCGCTGCCTTTTACTCTTGGGTAGCCCCAATAGCAGGGGCACCCCACTTCTAACCTGATCCAGAGTCCCACAAAACGCAGGCCAAGGAAGGCACTCTTGGTTCTGAAACACAGAGCTAGCCACAGCTCTGAAAAAGGGGTCTCCATTTTCAGGTGACAGGCAACCTCAGAGCAAGCCTCCAGTCTTCCCCCTCCACCCAGCAGAGATTATGCTTATAGAATAACAATGAGTTCTAGCAGGTAAAGTATCTACATTTCTAAAGTCTATTTAATTCTTTGTCTGAATACTTGTCTTTTCTACTCTGTCCCTCAAGATATCGGGATAAACCAATCAAACATTCAAATTATTAACTATCCTTCCTGATGCTAATCAGGGACGTCTCCCACCTTTTGTTTACCCTGGCCCAGGACCATTAGTGGTCAGATAATCCATTCAACTAGCCACCCAGCACTTGGCTTCTATTGTTAAATCCAGACCCTGCCTCTCTGGAAGCTCACTGGTCACATGGAAATCATTGGTCCAGGAAATCTATTGTTCTCACCTGAGACCAGCCCCCAGGACCAGGCATTGGTCTGCATTGTCTTCCATAGGGTATATCCCAGCGTAAACATGGCTTCAGCCTGTGTGTTTCCTGCCATAATCCAAAATGGCAGTCCACCCCTGACCTCTCTGAGTTTAAGCCACAATCCATGGACCTCTGCACATCTGGACAGGTTGTATCACCCCTCTATAAGCTATCTCTATAAACTATCAATCACCTCTGTTTCCTTATAGTTCTATATTGTGTGTCTGTGAATGTTGTGTATTATTGAGTGAAGTGTGTCAGTAAACTATTATTTTTATTAAGGAAGTTTGCCTCAGTCTGTCATTGGGAACCTCGGAAACAGTGCCATCCTCCGTAAACATAGACGGAAGAATCCCGATAATAATAACTGTACTGATTGTTCCTCTCCAAGAGCAATTCGGCTAACAACAGGGAACATACCAGGAGAGGTGGTCCTGCAGGTATGTTGCTCCTACACTATACAGGGCCTTGAAGGTTAAAACCAAACCTTGAAGTGGATCCAGTACTTCAATCTGGAGCCAGTGCAACTGGCATAGCACTGGTTGGATGTGTGCTGTCACTGAGGTACCTGTAAGTACCTGTGCCACTGTATTCTGGACCAGTTGTAATTTTGGGGTCAGCTTCAAAGGCAGCCATTGCATAGATCACTGTGACTCGGTTAGAGGGTTGGAGCACCTTCCCTATAAGGAGAGGCTGAAGAGTCTGGGACTTTTCAGTTTAGAAAAGAGATGACTGAGGGGGGGCATGATAGAGGTTTATAAAATTATGCATGGAGTAGAGAGAGTTGACAAAGAGATTTTTTTTTCCCTTCTCCCAAAATACTATAACTCAATGGCATCCAGTGAAGAAGACATGCAGTAGGTTCAGGATAGACAATATGAAATATTACTTTACACAGAGAGTAATTAAAATGTGGAATTCACTGCCAGAGGATGTAATGATGGACGGAGGGATAAACAGCTTTAAAGGGGAATTAGATAGATTCAGGGAACATAAGTCTATCAATTGCTACTAGCATTAATGACTGAGGAGAACCTCTTCATTCAGAGGCATTAGTTCTCTGAATCCCAGAGCCAGGAGGCAACAAAAGGGGAAGGCCTTGGCCTCTATGCCTGTTGTTGGCCATCCAGAAGAACCAGTTGCCCACTGTGTGAGACAGTGTAATGGACTAGATGGACTGTTGGTCCAATCCAGAAAGACTCTTCTAATGTTCTTATGTACTAAATTGTGATTCATTTTCTCTCCCCAGTCTTAAATGCTGGGCAGAATGAATAATGATGGAAGGAAACTTCCTTATAAGTTATTGAGTTAACTGGATGAACTTTGACTGGGGTAACTTTGAACAAAATTACAGCTGTAAGACTCAGAACACATGGGTTTCCCCTGCCCAGTCAAAAACATAGATGTAAATGTTGTCTCTCAGCTTAATCTTTACTTCATGGGGTTGTAGTGATAATAAAATGTAACGAAAGAGATCCAGAGATGAGAAAAGCTGCTTTAGAAACCTCTGGACTGAGACTGAAGCCTAGAAATATGTCAAATAAATAATTGGTTTGAGCTCATTGGAGAAGAGTGGAATAGAACTCTCCCCCCCCCAAGCTGATTCTTATATTAATTTTTGAAGTGGAAAATCTGATATTGATTTTAATGTATTGATTTCATGTGATGAACGTTTTCTTGGAATTTGTGTAGTAAGACCTAGTATTTAACACCCTGCAACAAGAAGACAAAGAACAATTAGTAATAGGTAAATTGCATGTATGGTTGCAATTTGTATTAGGCCCAAATTGGAAGGGAAATCTAAGCCCCATTCAGATTTTATTAATCAAACCTGGGCTCTTATACTGCTATTATGGAGGGGGGGTACACATTCTCCCTCCCTCCCTCCCTCCCTCCCTCCCTCCCTCTCTTTCAACCGCTAATAACAGCCTGGTTTTGATAAGCAAAGCCAAGCAAGTCTTGTTTGGTTAGATCCCATCCTCCATCTCTGCACAATGCCAATCCAAAGTGAAACTGCATGTGTGTCTTAACTTTAACAAACCAACAGAGACGTGTGATCTTTGTCTTGTCTGTTTCAGACCTTTTGGAACTGTAAGGACCTTGCTCCCTCCTCCAGCTGAGACCCCCTTGGTTAGCGGAGTCCCCATCTTATTTTGGACTTAGTTGTTTTAAGAGCACCCCCTTTTACAGCGTAAGTGCCAATGGAACCTGAAACCTGGAGAGTCTCATCAAGGCACCTGTATACAGCCATGAAAGCCCATGAAAGAGGTAGGGTCTACTGACAAAACAAACTGATTAAATGCAATCTCCCTCAGCTCAGGTTTCTTAATAACAATAAAACTTCACTTCATTGTCAGTTTAAAAAAAAAGAAGACTTTTCATATCCTGGCATATCCCAGAAGTGTCTGCCCAGCTCGAGGAATTTCCTATTTCTTTAACCAATACCAGGTTCAACTTTTTGGGTTTTTTACTCAATCAAGAAGGGCAGTCATTATTAATTTACCCTCCATTCTGTTTCAGGAGCTATCTTGACTCACCCAAACTTCTGTGTCAATGCAGATCTGGCTCACTTCAACCTAATTAAATCATGTTGCCTCAACCAGGGTCTGTGTGGCCATGCAGATTTACCTCACAATAGCCTAATCAAGGTATTTTTCACACTTTTACCTGCAAGAGTTTGACAGCAGTTACCTTTAAACCAGCCAGTGAAATTCAAACTTTATATTTTGGACCAATCAGGTTCCTGGGAAAGTGGGTTCCCATGTCTAGCTATAGGACCCTTCACCATAAAAAGACCAGCCCAACTCAGTGGAAAGTGTGCCAGGTTTTCCCCACTACCTGAACACCCCTGCAACTCTGTTGCAGGCTCCCTTTTTCTCTCCTTGCTCTGTGCCTTGGACCTCTCCAGACCACAAGCCCAGGATCTTAGGCTGTATGTCCCTTCCCTAAAACTTACCTATTTCCTCCCTCCTACTTTTTAGAACTGTGCCCTCTTGCTGTGGTGTGTGTGTGTGTGGTTTCTTAGGGAATTACTTCTCAAGTGCTTAGTGTAAGTTCTTTATATTTTTGGTTCTTTTATTTTATTATGTGCACCATAGAATTGTTTGCATTTACAATTACTCAGCCTTCATAATTGTATTGTGGGGTACCCCTACCGAGATCCACCCTGCTATACACAGACTTACAAGGTCCTCCTTTGATAGATAGACTTGATAGATAGAGCGCCTGAAGAACTATGGATGGAGGTCCATGACATTGTACAGGAGGCAGCAATCACCACCATTCCAAAGAAAAAGAAATGCAAGAAAGCAAAGTGGCTGTCTGATGAGGCTTTACAAATAGCAGAGGAAAGAAGGAAAGCGAAAGGCAAAGGGGAAAAGGAAAGATTTACCCAACTGAATGCAGATTTCCAGAGAACAGCAAGGAGAGATAAGGAGGCCTTCCTGAATGAACAATGCAAAGTAATAGAGGAAAAAAATAGAATGGGAAGGACTACAGATCTCTTCAAGAAAATTGGAGAAATCAAGGGAGCGTTCCATGCAAAGCTGGCCATGATAAAGGATAAAAACGGTAGGGACCTAACAGCAGCAGAAGAGATTAGGAAAAGATGGCAAGAATACACAGAAAAAATATACAAGAAAGAAGAAGACGACGAAGAGATTGGATTTATACCCCGCCCTTCACTTGGAGTCTCAGAGCGGCTTACAAACTCCTTTCCCTTCCCCTCCCCACAACAGACACCCTGTGAGGTGGGTGGGGCTGAGAGAACTCTGACACAAACTGCTCTTTCAGGAACAGCTGTGCCAGAGCTTGTGACTGACCCAAGGTCACATCAGCAGGTGCAAGTGGAGGAGTGGGGAATCAAACCCAGTTCTCCCAGATTAGAGTCCGCACACTTAACCACTACACCAAACTGGCTCTCAAACTGGGATGTCCCTCATAGCAACTCTAATGCTGAAACTGCACACGAGCTAAGGGGTAATTGCGATACCTGCTGCTGGAGCGCCCTGAAACTCTTGATGGTTGCACCATTGTTTTGCTACTGTAGTCCCATTTGTGTGCTGCTCAGCCTTTTGTGAGTGTTTGGCCATCTCCCATCTCAGCCAAGCTGATTCCCCCCATGATCACCTTACTGCTGCATTGGACCCTGCTCATATTTTTCTGTTTGCAAGCTGGTTGTCTGTATTTCTTTTTGCCGTCAAGTCGCACCCCACTTATGGTGACTCAGTAGGGTTTTCAAGGCAAGAGATGTTCAGGGGTGGTCTGCCATTGTCTGCCTCTGTGTAGCAACCCTGGTATTCCTTGATGGTCTCCCATCCAAATACTACCCAGGGCCGACACTGCTTAGCTTCTGAGATCTGATGAGATCAAGAACCAGATATGGAACAACTGATTGGTTTAGCATAGGAAAAGGAGTACAACAAGGATGTATATTGTCACCTTGCTTATTTAATATATATGCAGAGTACATCTTGCAAAATACTGGCCTGGATGAATCACAAGTGGGAATTAAGATTGCTGGGGAAAAGATCAACAGCCTCAGATATGCAGATGATACCACTCTAATGGCAGAAAGTGAAGAGGACCTAAAGAGCCTCTTGCTCAGGGTAAAAGAGGAGAATGCAAAACTGGGCTTGAAGCTCAACATCAAAAAAACTAAGATCATGGCATCTGGCCCCATCACTCCTTAGCAAATAGAAGGGGAAGTCGTGGAAGTAGTGACAGACTTCACGTTCCTGGACTCCCAGATCACCGCAGACTGTGACAGCAGCCGTGAAATTAAAAGACGCTTGCTCCTTGGGAGGAAAGTAGTGGCGAACCTAAACAGCATGATAAAAAGTTGAGACATCACCCTGCCAATGAAAGTTTATATTGCCAAAGAAATGGTATTCCCAGTAGTCATGTTTGGCTGAGAGAGCTGGACTATGAGGAAGGCCGAGCGCCGAAGAATAGATTCTTTTGAACTATGGTGCTGGAGAAGACTCTTGAGAGTCCCTTGGACTGCAAGAAGTTCAAATCAGCCAATCCTAAAAGAAATCAACCCTGACTGTTCCCTGGAAGGCCAGATAATGAAACTGAAGCTAAAATACTTTACCACTTACCTGAAGAAGACCCTGATGCTGGGAAAGATTGAAGGTCAAAGAAGATGGGGATGGCAAAGGATGAGGTGGTTAGACAGAGATGCAATGAACATGAAATTGAGCAAACTTCAGAGGACGGTGGAAGACAGGAAGGCCTGGTGTGATCTGGTCTATGGGGTCGCGAAGAGTAGGACTCGACTGTGTAACTGAACAACAAACAAGGTCCTCCATTTTTCCTTTCTGTAACCCTTTTAAAGCTATTTCCCCCTTATCTGGGTCCAGTTTAGTAATAGTTTAATGACTGGAGGAATGCAGGCAGTTCAATGGTGCATTATTCCTTTCTGGAACTGTTTTCTAAAAGCTAGTAATTTCCCACTATCTGGGTCCAGTTTGGGTAACAGATCTCGGAAAATTTAAGAGTGTGATGTAACTTAAAAATATTTATAAAAAAGAAATATCAGAAAACCATTAATTCTAGACCATCAGTAGCATCACACAGGCTAAAGGAAGGTCTGATCAAGCATTTCATATAATTCTGGGATAATAATAATAAAAAACCCTACTCTACATTGTCATATGTTAAGCTCGAGCCTTAGAAGATGGGTTTAGTCACTTAAATAGATTAGCTATGGTCTACCATGTCCTGCGTGTTTGAGAGAATCTTGCAGCAATTTTTCATACAGTTCAAATCAACAAAGGATCTAGTAATATGAACACTTTCTCTGGGATTAAAAATTATGCTACAGCTTCTCTGCTCCCTGCATGAAGCTGCCAGCTGGCTACCATGCGCATGCTGTGACAAGAGATGTCTTCCATCTTTGTAGGTTCCTCATACTCCTGGCTGTACTGCATATTTAATCACAACTAACTGCATGGGAATACGCAAGACAGGATGCTGTGTCAGGGCTGGTGGCTAGTTTGGCAGACAGATAGCACCTGAGAAACAAGTTGTGCAAACTGGGGAGCTAACCAGAGCCAGCAGCTTTATGAGGCCAGATGGGTCCCCTCTTTGGATCTTTGTGTCAGGCTGGAAGCCACAGCATCACTCTTCATCCATCTGCAGTGGTGACACCACAGTATAGCTAATATCAGGCCAGCAGTTGCCATCACTTTCAAGCTGCAATGGTGGCACAGTGAGCAAGGCAGCTGAGCCCTGTTGTCAGAGTCCCAAAATTAACATTCCTGGCACTTTATTGCTTGTGGGCAGTTTTGTCCATACCAAGTGAGATCTTTACTTTTGCTTTCTCTTTTGTAGAATTCTAATGCAAGCTGTTTATAAAGCTCTTCATGTTTTAAAAACTGCTTTTGATACTACATGAAGAAGTTGATGTGGCATGTATCTAACAGTAGGGTTGTATGGACTGTGACCTATAGAGTGGCTAAAGTGATGACTAGTGTCAAGGACCAAAGTCTGGGTCCCTCTGAGTCACTACCCCTTGGGCAAGCAAGATCTGTGGGTCCTCAAGGTTATGTGCACACAAGAAACCAGTACTTTGCAAAATATATGAAGATTTATTAAATATTAAAAAGAAATAAGATCCAATTGAATCATCACAATAAGATCCAATTGAATCATAAAATTATCCTGGGTTCCTTCTTCTCTATGGCTTAATTATTTTTTTTGGCCATCTGGTATCAGGTGGTTTCCCAAACCAAATCAAGGAGCTTTCTTAATGGAACCCTCCAGAAGATGACGACATCCACTCCTGCTTCCCCCCTCCCATCTAGTTACAGGACTGAGCACAGGTTCTCACAACTAGCCAATTCCCACATTCTTGAATTTGGCCTTGAAGGAGATAAGGATGGTGTATGCAGAAAGGCCCAGTTATAGACACCAACAAGCCAGAGCATGCCTGCTAATATTCATGTTAACCTTTGGGGGGGGGGGTAATCAGGGTGCTTTGCCTCCCAACTAGGATCTGGAAAATTTAGGTTTGAATCCCCACTCATGCCATGTAAACTTGCTGGGTGACTTTGAGCCAGTCACATACTCTCAGTCTAACCTACCTCACTGGGTTGTTGTGAGCATAAACATAAGAACATAAGTGAAGCCATGTTGGATCAGGCCAATGACCCATTGAGTACAACACTATGTGTCATACAGTGGCCAAAACCCAGGTGCCATCAGAAAGTCCACCAGTGGGGCCAGAGCTCCAAAATTCCTCTCACTGTTGTCCCCCAAGCACCAAGAATACAGAGCATCACTGCCCCAGATATAGTGTGCCATCCATACTGTGTGGCTAATAGCCATGATGGACCTCTGCTCCATATGTTTATTCAATCCGTTTGAAGCTGTGTATGCTTGCAGCCACCACTACTTCTTGTGCCAGTGAATTCCACATGTTAATTATTCTTTGGGTGAAGAAGTACTTCCTTTCATCTGGCTAATTTTACTGCTCATTAATTTCATAGAATTGTAGAATGTTAGAGTCAGAAGGGACCTTGCAGGTCATCTAGTCCAACCCCCTGCACTCTGCAGGAGCATAGCCGAAAGATAGCCCTACAACATACCCGAAAGATGGTCGTCCAACCTCCGCTTGAAAACATCTAGCGAAGGAGCATCCACCCCCCACCCCCGAGGCAGACTGTTCCACTGCTCACCCACTCTTACAGTTAGGAAGTTTCTCTTGACATTTAGCCGGTAATGACTCCCTTGTAATTTCCACTCATTAGATCTAGTCTTGCAATCTGGAGCAAGAGAGAAGAGATCTGCTCCATCTTCTACATGACAGCCCTTCAAATACTTGAAGACTGATATCATGTCCCCTCTAAGCCTTCTCTTTCCCAGGCTAAACATACCCAACTCATTCAGCTTTTCCTCATAAGACTTGGATTCCAACCCTCTCACCATCATGGCTGCCCTCTTCTGGACACACTCGAGCTTGTCAACATCCTTCCTAAAATGTGGTGCCCAAAACTGGACACAGTACTCTAGGTGAGGCCTGACCATAGCAGAATAGAGCGGAACTACCACCTCCCTTGATCTGGACGCAGTGGTTCAGTTAATGCATTCTAAGATTGCATTAGCTTTCTTCACAGCCACATCACACTGCAGGCTCATGTTTAGCTTGTGATCAACCAGAACACCTAGATCCCTTTCACATGTGCTGCTGTCAAGCCAAGTCCCTCCCATTCTATATCTGTGTCTTTGATTTTTTGTACCTAAGTGTAGGACTTTGCACTTCTCTCTATTGAAATTCATTTTATTTGTCTCAGCCCACAGTTCCAGCCTATCTAGATCATTTTGAATCCTGACTCTGTCTTCTTCAGAATTAGCAATCCCACCTACACCAGGCTTAGGACTGAGCCCTGTGGCACTCCACTTGAGACTTCCCTCCACGTAGACACAGAGCCATTGACGAGCACTTGTTGGGTACGATTTTTCAACCAACCATGAATCCATCCAACGGTTGCACCATCCAGCCCACACGTCACCAGCTTATCCTCAAGGATATCATGAGCAACTTTCTCAAATTCTTTACTGAAATCTAGATACACTATATCCACAGCATTGCCAGATTCAACCATTTTGGTACTCTGTCAAAAAAGGAGATAAGGTTGGTCTGGCATGACTTATTCTTGATAAACCCATGCTGGCTACTACCAATTTACTCATTTTGTTCAACGTGCTCACAGACAGAGCGTCTAATAATCTGCTCTAGAATTTTCCCAGGTATTGATTTCAAGATGACAGGCCTGTAATTTCCCAGGTCTGTCTTTTTTTCCCTTCTTGAAGATCGGGACAACATTTGCTCTTTTCCAGTCATCTGGCACAACACCAGTACGCCAGGACATCTCAAAGATTAGAGCCAGAGGCTCTGAAATAACATCTGGAATTTCTTTTAGCATCCTGGGATGCAAGCAATCTTGCCCTAAAGATTTGAAAGTATTTAAGGCAGCTAGATGCTCTCTAACCATTTCCTTACTTACTCTGGACTGGCAGTTTCTTCTTCCTTCATATTCCCTGCATTCTTCAGTTTGCATACAACTCCCCTTACGGTTAAAGACTGATGCAAAGTGAGAGTTGAGTAATTCTGCTTTGTCTTCATCCCTTGTTAAGGCTTGACCGTCTTCCCCTAACAATGAGATTACCCCATCCCTCTTCTTTTTTTTGCTCCAAACATAGGCATAGAAATTTTTATTTGTATTTTTAGCATCCCTTGTAAGCCTCAGCTCCATCTGCGCTTTAGCCTTTCTGACACCATCCCTACAGATTTGAGCCTGCTTTTTGTATTCACCCTCTGTAATCTGACCCTCCTTCCATTTCCTGTACATTTACCTTTTTAGTCTCAGCTCTTTAGAGAGTTCCTTGTTCAGCCACCTTGGCTTCATTACCTATCTCACACCTTTCTTTCTTACCGGAACGGTTTGAGATTGTGCCTTAAGCACTTCATTTTTCAGCATCACCCATCCTTCCTGTGCAGATTTCATGGAGTGCCCACGAGTTCTTGTATTGTGAGAAAGGGAGAAAAGTACTTATTTCTCTGCCTCCTCTATCCCATGTATAATTTTATAAACCTCTATCTTGTTATCACTCAGTCTTTGTTTCTCTAAGCTAAAGAGCCCTAACATCTTTAACTTTTCTTCACAGGGAAGCTATTCCATCCCCTTTATCATTTTAGTTGCTCTTTTCTGCACTTTTTCCAATGCTATAAAATCTTTTTTGAGGTGTGGTGACCAGAACTGTACACATGAGGCCACACCATAGACATATACAGGGGCATTATGATACTGGCAGATTTGTTTCCAATCCCTTTCCTAATGATCCCCAGTATAGTGCCCTTTTTACTGCAGTCGCACACTGAGTTTACATTTTCAGTAAGTTATCTAAGGCCCCTGTCACATGGAAGGTTTTGGCCCGGGAGAGGGATGGATCAGGTGTGATCTCACTGCAACATCTGGGAAGCAGCGCGCACCCGTCCCTGATCCGGTCCTTCAGGCCAAAAACCTGCAGTAAAAAAGAACCTCCCCCGGAGGAGGACTTACCGGGAATGCTGCATCAAGCGTGGCCATGGGATCGCCGGCGCGCCCGTTGTCCAGAGCAATCCAGGCTCCCGGCCGAGCTGCGCATGCGCACACATGTGCAGTTTGACTGCCTCACTCCCCTTTCACTGGCTTCCCCCCAGCATCTGTTCGTGCCGGGGAGGAAGTGTGCGGCGGCTCAGGGGATCTATTTGATCCCGCTGCCGCGTGTCTCTTTTGGTGCAGCTTTAAAAAGCTGCACTTTGCCTGTGCTTTCCCCCCGCCCCCCATGTGGCAGGGGCCTAATACGACTATCTCTCTCCTGGTCAGTTACTGCCAGTTTGGATTCCATCATTGTATATGTATAGTTAGGAATTTTTTGGTCCAATATGCATTACTTTGCACTTTCTTGTGATGCAACTTATTTGCCACACTGATAACCACTTGCCCAGCTTCAACAGAACCCATTGGAGCACCTCACGGTCCTCCCTGGCTGCCACTGCCCTGAACATCCACAAACTTAGCCACTTCACTGTTTACTCTCTACTCCAAATCATTAATGAAGAAATTAAAAAGCACCAGAACTAGAACGAAGCCCAGTGATATTCCATTGGTTACCATCTTCCACTGTGAAAACTTCCCATTTATACTCACTTTACAAGAGGATTTGCCCTCTTATCCCATGATTGTTGAGTTTACTTAGGAGACTTTGATCAGGAATTTTATCAAAAGCTTTCTGGAAGTCTAGGTAAACAATATCTACTGGGTCACCCTTGTCCACATGTTTGTTCACCCCATCAAAGAACTCTAAAAAGTTTGTGAGACACGATCTTCCCTTACAGAAACCATGCTGATTCTTCCCCAATAGCTTTTGTTCATCAATGTGCTTACTAATTCTATCTTTAATAACAGATTGCACCAACTTACCCAGTATCAACATTAGACTGACTGGCCGGTAATTTCCCGGATCTCCCCCTTCCCACCCATTCACCCATGATTCTCACTACCTGCCTGTGCATCCCTCCTTACCCTCCTCAAAGGTCCTCACATTGTCCATTCTCACAGCCAGCCACAGTGCCCACAACCCTTTCCCTGATTGCACTGGGTAGTGTGTACATCTAGACACATGGGTGGCAAAATACTTACATATGATCAGGCAGGGCAATGCCATGGGGGGGGATCAGCAGCAATAGTGGGCCCCACCAGAAGTCCTGGGCCCTGGCAGCTGCCCCACCTGACCCTAATCTGATCATGGTCAGTGCCTGCAGTAAAATTGCTCAAACTGACTATAAAGAATGCCACTGTAGTTGCAGCTATGTTGCACTGGAATCTTTGCAAGAAGTATAGCTTACCATCAGCCAGAAATTTGTGGGAGCACAGACTAGACAAAATAATGGAAAATGATGAAACGAAGATTCTTTGGGACTTCCAATTAAAAACAGATAAACACCTGGAGCATAACACCCCTGATATCACAACTGTAGGAAAAAAATGAGAAATAAGGTTTGGATCACTGACATTGCAATCCCAGGTGACAGCAGAATAGAAAAGAAAGTACAGGAGAAGATCACGAAATACCTACAGAGCACCTCTGGGAGAAGAAGGTTACCAATGTACCTGTTGTCATTGGAACTCTTGGAGCAGTGCCTAGAAGTCTCAAAAAACACCTGGATATTCTGGGCATTGAATAAATAACACCAGTTCAGCTGCAACAGACAGTGTTGCTTGGAACAGCAAGAATCTTGTGAAGATACACCTGCAATTCCCAAGAACTTGGCTAGATCTCCACTCTGCAATAGTTTACGCTTTTAGGAATAAAATAAACAGATATACTTCCCATATTTAGCCTATTCATAAACAATCTGTGTTATGTCTTTAGGGAGGGAAAGGATCAGTGCTGGAGGCCGTAGGACTCATAAGAACTGTTTTTATTGGAATGCAACAGTAAATTAACAGAACAGGCCACAACTAGGTCTTGGTCATTCCAGTTTGGTATAGTGGTTAAGTGTGCGGCCTCTAATCTGGGAGAACCGGGTTTGATTCCCCACTCCTTCACTTGCACCTGCTGAATGACCTTGGGTAAGCCATAGTTCTGATAAGAGCTGTCCTTGAAAAAAGAGCAGTCTCTGTCAGAGCTCTCTCAGCCCCAATTACCTCACAGGGTGTGTGTTGTGGGGAGGGGAAGGGAAAGGAGTTTATAAGCCACTCTGAGACTCCTTTGGGTAGTGAAGGGCAGAGTATAAATCCAATCTCCTCCTCCTCCTCTTCTTCTTCTTCTTGCTATGGTCACAAGACCTGAGCCTCTCCATTCTAGAGATCCTCTGGGAGCTGTTCTTAAAGCAATAGTACCAATATACCACAGTCTGGCTGTTGAATAGTTGCCTTAGGTTTGTTGTTCTGCAGTGCAAGACTAGGCTTAGGAGAACAGCCCAATCAGTTTTCTTGATGTTGCAGCTTCCTTTCCACTCCTTTCTCTTCAATTTTAATTATAAATCAGGCCCTTGGAGTTTTTGAAAATGCAAACCGAACAATCAGTGCAATCATGCACTTAAAGATCTGGTGACAGCCTCTGGAAATAAATTGGAAGTCATAAACATACCAGTTATCTCAGGCACCTGCATGGGTTCCACTGAAAGGAACCCTTTTATTTGTGTAAATAAGAAATCTCATCCACTAGTTGTTAATCTGGGTAAGAAAAGTGCAAAAACTATTAAGTTTTAATTTCATGTCTCAGGTGTGGCTTTTTTCTCCTTGAATTATTTCTCATTCCTTTAGAGGAATCAGAAATGGTTCTGGCAGCTGGCAAAGGTACAATTGCCTTGCACTAAAGCTCTAAGAAAATTTTGTCTTAGGGAGAAAACAGATGGGGTTTGGTTTCATGGTAAGATAATCACTCATCAACATGTCTGGGATTTTCCGTTAGGTCACACTTAGAGAGGTATCTTGTAGTGGTAAAAGTTATAACTTGTGTATTTGGGATTTTTCACAATACATATTCCTTGTTCTGAAGTGGACACCTATCATGCAACCCACTAGTTTAGAAACAAAGTTTCCCCATATCCAAAGTTTTCAGTAAAATTCAGCTGTTTCATTGAACTCACTAGAGAAAGATTTTGTTGTCCGTGCACACTGTTAAACAGGTAGGAAGGTTGAGGAGAATGTTACAGAGACCAAGGGCGATTTCTCACTAGAGCTGCCTCGCAGCACAGCGCCGTTTGCCTCGACACAAACATGTCAATTTCATACCCGAGGCTGCAGGGCTGCATTTGACTCGGGGCTTCGCCCGATTTCCTCTGCAGTTTCATGATCCTCAAAAACCAGGATCACGAAACTGCGGAGGAAATCAGGCGAAGCCCCGAGTCAAAATGCAGCCCTGGATCTTCGGGTGTGAAATTGACATGTTTGTGTTGAGGCAAATGGCGCTGTGCTGTGAGGCAGCTCTAGTGAGAAATCGCCCCAGGGCTTTGGCATTCCCGGCAATACAGAGTCCTCAGGCCCTACTTCAGGAGGAATTGCAGGCAGAGGCCTAACCTTCCATATAACAGTAGAAGTGAGAACACACACATAAACTCAAGGCCAAAACAGCTGTGATAACTGGGAATTCTGCAAATCAGCTGCCAATCAGTTTCCCTTCCCTTGTCTTTTGGAAAGAAGTGTGCAATTTTGAGTTGAGCTAGGACCACATTGTATAGGAGAGTAGGGTTTAAGCCTCCTCCATGTCATTTTCCCAGTCTGAAAGCCCCATATTGCTGCTAGTTGCCTGTTGGGGTAAACATCTGAGAAAGAACAACGGTGACAAAGCATCATATTATCTCTCTGCAAGAGAAAAACGCTGCTCTACACCTCTTTGGCATATTTATAGTATTTAATAGTACTGAAGCCCTGGTTCGCCCATATAAAGTAAGGAAAGTGTCTACTCTTAAACAAAATGGAACACTTAGATGAGGGGAGCTAATCCTATTAAACAAGATTCTGCCTTCTCTTCTTCCTTGTGGTGTTTGAAACATATTTGCAATCTATTCCCTTGGAAATCCACACTAACCAATATTATTGGGTTTATTTCTTAGTATAAAACTTTAATAATGATATTAAAGAATCCAACTGTAGCTTTTAAAATGACTATGGATCTAACTCTGACTCCCCCCCCCCCCCCGTATTTCCCTAACCACATTTAGATAAAATAAGGGCTAGATAAGTTATAATACAAGACTTCAAAGTGGATTTGTGTCCTAGTACACTTCATGTCAAGAAAATAAGTTATGGGCTGGATCCAGTGATTCATTAGTCAGCGGGAGTGGATTTTTACCACATTCCCCTCTTCCTCAGCAGTCTCTTTTTACCATGGAAAGTTGATTTCTGGAGCTGTGGAACATGCATAGACCAATAGACATGCAGGACAGAAAGCTGCAGTCAGGAGGGACAATGGGGTGAAATCCCCTCTTCTTGTTCTGTAAGCAGAGCTCCACTGATGGAAGGACAATGGAATTTAACACCACCACCCCATTCTCACTACAGGCCTCTGTCCTGAGTGCCTGTTTGTCCACACAAGTCCTGTGACTTTAGGAATCAACTTCAGGGGGAGTTTTGGCATAGCATAAAAATCTGAACTCACCAGCACCTTCTATTGATGGGTCAATTAATCCATTCCCTTTTCTGTCTCAGACTCCTCAGTGACTTGGAGAGGTCCAAGGGCGTAGACTTTCCAATTTCCCATGGGGGGGGGGGGCTGGGCCAGGGCCAGAGGCATTGCTGTGCTAGGTCTTTAAAAGAACCAAGGCCCAGTGACATCATAGGGAGGAGCCAGTGACATCACAGGCCATTGTCACTATTTATGGAGGCAGAGCCATGTGGGATTTAGGAAGGGTTTCTCCAGAAATTTAGGGGGACCTGGAAACCCTTGAGAACCCCCCTAGCCAGGCCCAACGGCTCAGAAACAAAGCATGGCATGGGCAAAATCCTCTACATAAAATCCTGGAGAACCACTGCCAGTCTAAGTAGACAATGATGACACTGATGGACTGATGGTAGAGAAATCATGCTTTGTGTGCCAAAGGATAAAGGTTTAAACCGGGAAGGTCTAAGAAAACAGGTGTTGGAAAGGATCTGTCTCTGTCTGAATCTCTAGAGATCTCCTGCATCAGAGCAGACCATGCTGAAGTAGATGGACCAATGGCATGAAGACCAGTGTGGATTGAGGAGACCTATGTTCAGATCTACATTTTGCATGACACTTACTTGGTGATACTGGGACAATTAGATTTGAGTCCAATAGCAGATTAGAGACCAACAAGAGTTTCAGGGAATAAGTTTCCAAGTGTCAAAGCTCCCTTCATCAGGCTGGGTGATATTGCCATTGTCGTGAGGTCAATATAAGGGAAGGGAGACTGGAGGAAGGGTGGGATAAAGAGAGGATTGACAGACAACATTGTAGCAGCAGAGTCCGTTGTCATGCCAATGTACTTGAACCCACAGGGATATATATTATATTATATTTCACTGTTATGCTTAATTGATTATTATATACTTGCTTATTTGCTTGTGTGTTCATTTTTTGCCAGTGGTGTTTTCTTTTTTGCTTTTTGCATTGTACACTGGCTTCCCCCCCCCCTTTTTTTTTTTTGGCTGCTCAAAAATATACAAAACAGAGCAGCCAGGGAAGATCTTGAACTGGTAATCATCTGGGCAGAAGAATAGAACATGTTTAGGTATTGCTGTGCCAGATTTTCTAGGGCTGAACTTTAGATGGAGAAAATAAAGGATGGAGGGGGGAAATTCCCAAGAGTCCAAATTATTCTTGAGTCATCATGATCTGCTGCTGTTGCTTTGGAACCTGGAACCAGCAAAGTCCTTACGTAGCCTAAGTGATGGTAACAAGGAGTGAGGATTCAGTCCATCAAGTTTATTTGGCCCCAATGAGATTATCACCCGGGCAAATCAGAGGACCCCACTGTTTCTAAGAAGTAAGGCTGATGGTTGTTATTTTTAAAACTCTTAAACAAAATGGGGCATATAGATGAGGGGAGCTCACTGCTGACCAAAGCAGCAAACAGGCTCAAAAAAAGTACCTCTGTGTGGAGTGTGGCTGTAGGGTGGCACAAACACATTCACCTTTGTTGTGCCTCACTATTTTGTTTGAGGTAGGAGACAAAGTTGACAAAATAGTTCCCTCCTTTTGGCACAGCACTAATTGCACATGACATGTGTACAAAAATGCATTCCACAACTGAAGAACCTGAGAGGCCAGCTTCTTTAATGATAAGCAACTTGAGTGACAGATACTCTGCAACTTGTCTGCACTAATAAGCTGATTTCACAGTTTAATACAGGGGTATGTAAACCAGCCAATTTACGTCCTAACTATTAGGAACACAATCAGCTTAGGAACACAACTCAGCTTGCAGTCATCCCTGAACTTTAAGACTGAATCATATTATATTGCGGCTTGGTTACTGTAAATAAACAAATGGTTCTCTGTGACAATCATCTTGCCCCCAAATGGGAACAGAGAGACTTGCTATGTCTATCAAGCGAAGGAAGCGGTCACCATTCTTAATTAGAGCCCCTGCCTGCCAGCTCATTAAACATTTTGAAGGATCATTTTTATTCATAGCTAGTTAGTACCAACATTTTTTTTACTTAAAATGTTCTAAGGTGGTACACTAATTTTGACTTGCTGCTTTTAATTAAGGCTCAAAATAAATTACTAAAGAAATCTGAGGCTAAGTCCTGTATGATGTACATATGAATTCAGTATTGTTGAGGGAAGGAATTGATAAGAGATTTATTCATGGTGGTATAATATATGCGTTGACAATAGAGAAGGGAGCAAGTGCCACCAGGGAAAAGGAAAGCCCTCATAATAAATTAAAGTGAACAAGAGGTCTGGAGATGATCCTCCACACCTCAGTCCCATCCTCTGGGATACTACTGGCTTTTAGGGACCTGATAATAATGCCAACTTCTCCTCATACCCTTCCTATTTCTCTTTATTAAAACTAATGTCCAACTACCCTTGACATTCACCTGTCCTAAAAGAAAATGAGTATCTTCAGCATTCTTTAAGCTATTTTGAGAGTTCCTTCTTTTTTAAAAAAACAAAAAATATCATCCAATCTGTATTTTGCATACATACCTACTCATGTGCAGAGCACCTGACTTTGTGTGTGGTTGGATCCATTTACTGACATACTCATGATAACATGGCCATCTAACTTACTATTACCAGGAATTATGAGAGAGTTCATGAGGAACAAGGTTCATGTTGTGCACAGTGACTTGTTTCCTCATGGTCCCACATGCAGCCCAGTGTCCTAGCAGCCTGGAACGATAAAATGGAAGCTTCTCCACTAGAAATATATGAAGCTCTCTTTTTAAAAAGAGATTTTATATTACAGACTGGTCCAGTAAGTATCTTATCCTTAGTTGCATCGTGCAGAGTAAATAGACGATTATCAGTTCCAAATTACTCTGCCATTTCTAGTCCATGTTGGGCCACTTATGCATACAACTTTCTGCCACTGTAAGCTTGCAACTATATATTAACTTCTTTGTATGCATTAGACATTTTTACAGTACAGTAAAATATGTAATATCTGTGAATCCTAAGCTTGTTTTGTAAGAAGTGTGGATTTCAGTGCTAACAATATTACCAATTTCAGTAGTAACTAATAGCAACTCACATTTTTATCATATTTCAAAGTAGAATTATGTGTTTTGCTTGTCCTTGCTTTTTGTTCTTCATATGCATCTTATTTTTGAACTCATTGAATCAATGCGTGGATAGCTATAGGACAACAGGTAGGGTTAGAGAAGAACTTTAACCATGATAGAGTTCCTCTGTCCTTGCACAAAATTTAATTGACTCAAGTCCAGTGTTCCTTCTAAGCTGAGTTAGTGTGAGCTAGCTCACAGTTTTTTAGCCTCCAGCTCACACATTTGTCTTAGCTTAGGAAGGATGGCTCCCGAGCAAACTAATCTATGCAGTAGCCAAGTTGCTCACTCACAACTTTAATGCCAGTAGCTCACAGAGTAGAATTTTTGCTCACAAGACTCCACAGCTTGGAGGGAGCATTCATGTTTGTCACATCCATGTTTGCTTAGGAATTATTTACTTAGCACCAGGTTAACTGAGCGTATTACTTCTGCAAGGTGAATCCAGTGTCAGTTCCTTACAGCTTGGGACCCCTGCCAAGTTCTCATCTACTTACTATTTCTCACCACCATCCCATTTACTGAATGTAAATGGGGAGCACCAGACATGAGAAAGGAAGGGGAAGAGGAGAAAAGAGAATGTGAGCAAGTGAAACTGGGTATTTCTATGGCTTTTGGTGGAGCATAAGGATGAAGAGGTCAAAAGAAGGCTTTCCTTTTCTACCAATCATAGTGTGACATTGTGTGTCAATAGAAGAGGGGAAATGATTCTTTCAGTCCTGCCTTCTTAAATCTACCATGTGATGTTTTGTGTGTCATGCTTAGAATTTATATCTGAACATATCTGCTGTTGTATGTATTTATTGTATATAGATTTATAGTATGCAAGCATGCAAACTGTAGGCATGTTCTGTTCAGTGGAAGGAAAGAGATAGCTCACACTCCTCTCTTTGCCTTGCACCCATCACATATCCCCAGTTGTATTGAGGTTTTGAGTTACTGTAGTGTACTGAGAAACAGCATGGTGTTGTCACTGGACTTGACCTATGGAAATGCAACTTTAAATCCCCGCTCTCTTTAAAATTCACTAGATGTCATTATTTCATAACCTAACCTGTTCCATATGATTGTTGGGAGGATAAAATGGGGAGGGGGAAGTTATATAATTAATTAACTAATTAAAATATATACAGCTTCTTGGAGAGGTAGAATAAAAATACAATAAATAAATATGATTATTGTAAAATGTGTCTCATACTTACTAAAGTATTTAGATCATTTTTCTCATTCATTAAATGAGAAATACTGGTTCTCATAGCATAATGCTGTAAAAAGGGAAGCACTAAAATAGCTTATATAATAACCTTAGTATTTAGATTTTGGAGTACAGATATGGTATCAACTTTGCCATTTATACCCACTGTTGATCTATACTATTATTCTGAGATCACAGATCTTCAGATAAATTTGTGTTTTTTCCTTCTCTAGTCCACTGAAATATATATTGTTTGCTCATTATTAACTAATACTTAGTTCAAATGTCTATATTTTAGAATACTAAGTGACAAGAAATGTAAAGATTGTAATCCTAACAAAGCTATGGAAATACTAATTTTCTGTGAAATTAATATTCCAAATGTATGGAGGAACAAGAACAAAGCGTGAAATAATTAAATTCAATAATGAGGCATCATTCAGCTTAGATGAGTTATGAGAGGTCTAAATGTCAGTTTCATCTATTTCTTGGCTTTTTTGTAGATTAAATTTTTACTCCCGGGGGCTTGAATTGTCAGTGACTATCAGTGCAATCCTATGCTAAATTAGTCTTGTCTAAACCCATTGATTTCATTGGGCATAGACTGGAGAAACTCTGCATCAGTTTGCACTGGATGCAGCAAAATGCTAGAAAATTTTGACTGAGACTGGGGAGGGACTGACAATTTGTTGTGGAGGGATTTTTGGATTCATTTGCTGCTAGTTTATTCTGACAAAAACTAAAAAAAATATTTGTACAAGGACAAGAGTGATTGGTCAATGTAATGGATCGCTTAATAAACATTAGTTAGTCAAAGGCACATAAAAGTAATGAACATTTTCGATTTGTATTACAGATGACACAACATAAACATTCATCAAAGTAATTTGGTGAAACTCTTGGAGAAGAAAAAGACATAAATCTCTGCCTGCTATTGTATATTTGCAAAAGACCATCACAGTACTATCTAATACAATGTTTGCTTGTGGCACATATGGCACAGAACATTATATTTCATTCTATCTCCTTTATGGCCCAAAACAGTAATAATAGCATGGTATTTGCAATGTAACTACCCCTAATTTGGAGAAAGAAAAATTGTTATTGGCATTAAATAGCCTCCAGAATTATACACCCCCATGTTAAAGATTATCATATGTTTTTGATCCAAAATGCTTTTTAGTTTTTCCTCTTGTATAATATTCTGTGGTATAATTGCAGAGGAAATTAAAACTCTTTTCACAGGTTTAATAATAGATGAGATGGAGGCTTTGACATAATTGTTTTTATTGAGCTTTGTCATCTTTCAACACAGCAGGCAAACAGCAGCTTGCAACTTGCACCTCTGTTGGCTCTGCGATGGATTAGAGAAAAACAGCCCAGGGTTCCATTTGGAACCCTTCAGGAAGTGAATGTGTGCCAAACTCCACTCCCCAATAAACTTCTAATATTTTGATTTTCATTCTAAGCACTTTGTTACAAGTCCTACTAACTTGCCTGACAGAGTACACTGCAGTGGTGCACTTCACATGCCAAGCTTTGAACTCTTATGCCTCCCTAATCATGTATCACCATGTGGCAGCCATTGCCTGTGTTCCTGCCTGTGGATCTATTTTTCTTTCCAGTGCAAAAGATATCAGCTGAAAGCTTTAGTCACAGCCTCCAAAATATGCAAGTTGAACTAAGCTGAAATGAGATGTGAACTTATTCAAGCAAGTCTCAGTGTCATCTCTTTTAACAAAGTATGAAAGTTAAAATCATACAGGGGCAATTGATGTACAGCTTCAGCCGCGAGGGCGGGGTAAAAATCTGAAAAATAAATAAATAAATAAATAGAAATGTTACTGTGCCTGATTTGATCAGCTTGTAGATTTACCTTTCTTGGTATGCAAAATAAAGCCAGTGCCATTAATCTTTGCACAACAGTACTGCCAGCCAAATGATCTATTATTAGTAGGGATGGGCAAGAACTGGAAAAATGTGGTTCATTTTGGTAAGTGGTTTGTGGTGTGCCTGGTTTGTGAGCCATTAACCATCATGAACTTTAAAGAGCTAAATGAACTGGTTTAGTTTGTGAGGTTCATGATGTGGTAGAATGCCTTCCCTGGCATGCTAGAAACACCAAGCATGCAGGGGAACTCTGGCTGCCTCTCCTCTACATTCCCTCTAAGTTTGGTGATGATTTGATTTACGGTGTCTGAGTTACACCTCTCCAAAGAAGGTGCCCCATTCCTCCATTGTTTCCAATGGAGGGAAAAGCAGCAAAAATAGCAAGGGCAATAGAAACCCAGCAGAACATTATCAAAGTCCCAGAAAATTGAAGTAGAAACTGAAGGTAGGTGTCATTTTTTTTCAAGCCCAGCAGAACCAGTGCCACTGTGGCAGTGCAAACCCAACAGGACTAAGGTCAAAGCAGAGAATCTCTGCAGTAGAAACTGAAGGTGGGGTGGGCATTTTTGCAAGCTCAACAGAACCAGTGCAATGTCCTACTGCCCAGCAGAACCCAGTGTCCCTGTGGCAATGCCAGCTTAATCACAATCCAAGCAAGGGGGGGGGCATTTTTTGCAAGCCCAGCAGTCCCAGTGTAATCACAGTGTGACCAGCAGAACCCAGCACCAGTGTGGCAATGACAACTCAATCACAATCCAAGAAAGAGGAGGACATTTGTCAAACCCAGCACTCTTTTCTGAGAATCTATTACACCACTCTGGTTTTTGTGAGGTGGCTGCTGTTGCATAGTAGCAAGTAGCCAGTCCTGAGTGAGTCATGCAAGTTGTGTGGTATCAAGTCACCCAGTGGCTGCTGCCAGGCCTGACCACCAGCTGATGGGTCCTCCCTTTAAGGCCAAAAAAGCCCTGGAAAGGTCTCTCCCCTCCTGCTTTTACTGACAGAAATCAAGGCTGTTAACCCCCACAATATCCACAGAGAAGGCATTTGTTTCTTAAAGCTATAGGCTCTCCTATTATTAGTAGTGTAGTCCCCCAGTGTATTCATATCTCTGTTTGATTGTTTTAGGTTTCTGATTTTTCCACAAACCTGGGGATTTTGTGCTAACTGTGCTAACTATGTTGGTTGAAATCACATAGGCAACTTAGACTTCAGTCATTTGTTTGGAACTGTGCAAGGAAGTTGAACAGGAACACAGTGAAAAACGTCTGTTAAACACCAAATGAAACCAGTTCAAATCAGTTCTGACAAAGGAAGATTTGACTCTTGAATGTTATGCCCTGGTAATTTTGTTGACTTTTAAGCTGCAACTGGACTTGAATCTTGGTCTTCTATTGCAGATCAACATGCCTATAATCCTGAAATATATTAATTCAGACATTAGTAGTGATCCTAGATAAACACTGTTCTATCTTCCTTCTTTTAATATTATTGTAGGACTAATACATTTTACCCTTATATCTGTCCCTTGTGATCTTCTGCATGAGTTGCTAAAGTCTCAAGAAAATACTTCCCAAATTAAATAATTAAAGCAACTGGCTTTTCCCCTTCCTATCTGCCTCATGTGCAATTCCAGTAAAGTGATGATTTACAATTCTTGGAGTCTGTGAGTATTTTTGCATGGTCCTGTAGGGTTCTGCGACAGAGACTGTACAGACTGTAAACAATTTATAAGGCCATGGATGACTCATATTTATGGAGGACTAGAGCCCTGTAAAACAGGTGGCTTTTTGCATAGAAAAGGTTTGGAAATGTACAAGCTTTTTCTATGTGTTGAGAAGTGGGAAAAGATAAATAAGCTGCTCAGTTCCCCCCCCCTCCAAGCTTTATTTATCTGGCAGCATATTCTAGTATTATCTTTTGTTTTGAAATAAAAATGTGATGCATTATATATTGATATTCCTGGTTGTCAGCACATGCATCTTCTAATGGGGAGGGCCAGAGATATATATGCCTTCCTTCTTTAGTAATGTGCAACAAAAATTGTTCTTCTGGGGAAAGAAAACATGCACACAGTAGGAAAGTAAGACAAGCTGCTCTAGGAATAGCTTTAGTTTTCAAGCATAAGTTCCCTTAATGGCAAAAGCAAATCAGTTGGGGTACTGCTTGTGTGCATTGCCATTAATAGTACACCAATAGATTGTTGAAGTTATGGGAGAGATGGAATTTCTCCAACTGATTCTCTGCACCAACATTCCTATTTTGATTTCACCTATCCCTTGTGCAAGTAGAACCCTCAGCCTTTTATTTTAACAAGATTTTTCCTTTAATTTTAACATTTCCCCCTATAAAATGTACTTATTTTTTCAATATTATTTGAGCATAAAATGTACTTATTTTTTCAATATTATTTGAGCATAAAATGTACTTTTTCAATATTATTTGAGCATTATATGTATATTATACATAGAAATGATGCACACTGCACTTATATATTTATTTTCAATTATTATATTCTTATTGTCTGTATTTCAGGTGACACAGCACAAAATAATATGAATGTAGTAAAATCAATAAAACATTAATGGTAGAACAGCAGCAGCAATAAAACGTATTGGATTAAAACATAAAATCTTAAATACCCTGAAAATAGCATTACAGTCACTGAAACACTGGTACCCGGGTGAAGCAGCTAATACCACGTGCAAAAGTTCTAAAATTGTCTTTGTTTGGTGCCTAATACCAATTTGTGCTAAGTTTACCTCTGTTAGGTAAGAGTTCCAAAGCATGGCACCATCACTAAAAAGGCATGTGGAGGCACATGGAGTAGTGCCTTTGATGATGGCCTCAGCTGTTGGGTAAAGAGATGATAATACCATATCATATCTCCCTTTCTCACAATACAAGAACTTGTGGGCACTCAATGAAATTGCTGAGCAGTCAGATTAGAATGGATAAAATGAAGTACTTCTTCACCCAAAGAGTGATTAATACATGGAATTCACTGCCACAGGAGGTGGTGGTGGCTACAAGCATGGATGGCTTCAAGAGGGAATTGGATAAACATATAGAATAGAGGTCCATCAGTGGCTATTAGCCACAAGGTATAGATAGGAACTTTCAGTCTGGGGCAAGTGATGCTCTATGTTCTTGGTGCTTTGGGGGGGGGGCAACAGTGGGAGGGCTTTTAGTGTCCTGACCTCACTGGTGGACCTCCTGATGGCACCTAGTATTTTTGGCAACTGTGTGACAAAGTGTTGGACTGGATGGGCCATTGGCCTGATCCAATATTAGCTTCTCTTATGTTCTTATGTTCATATGAACTGCAGATAAAATCATACCTGAGAGTACATGCCTATTTGACAGCCAGTGTCATGTTGGACTGAGTGTGTCTGAGTAGGACTGGGGAGATCTGGGTTCAAAATCCCACTCAACCATGAGGCATCCTGGATAACTCCAGACTAGTCATGCTCAAGCACCCACTGGTTTGGTTCATGTCATACCCCTGACAAGCAGGGGAGATGATCATTTATCATTCTCTGTTTTGCGGCTTCCCCCTCCCCATAGCACCTCATCTGCCAGCATCTCCAATTTTAAAATTACAGTTATTAAGAACAAGTCCACATGTAGTGAAACATAATGCATGTAAGCAAACATAGTTCTAGTTATCTGTTCAAATTCTCTCTCTCTCTCTCTCTCTTTCTCTCTCTCTCTCTCCCCCTCCTTTGTTTTAATGGTGGTATTATATCTATTGTTTGTTTGTTCATTTATTTACATTAGGCATCTACTGTTAGGCCATATTCTTGATGTTGTAGCATAATGATGCTAATGTCCCAAATGAAAGACATACAGAGATACACTTCACCAGCTTCAGTAAATATAGAAGTGTGATTAAGTGACCAATTATAGAGCTGTTTAACAGTAGCTGCCCCCCCCCCCGCTCATCTGCCACTGCCATATAAGAACAGCCCTGCTGGATTAGACCACTGGTCCATCTAATCCAGCATTCAAACTCACACAGTGGCCACCTGATTACTCTGAAGGGCCAACAGCAAGGCACAGAGGCTGAGGCTTTGACTCCTGGCATTGATATCCAGAGGTTTACTAGCTTTGTTTGCGGAGGTTCCCAGGTTAAACGATCTGGCAGTACGTCATGTCAAAGACCTTTGCCTGAAACCCTGGAGAGCTGCTGCCAGTATTAGACAATACTGACTTTGATGGACCAAGGGTCTGATTCAGTATAAGGCAGTTTCATGTGTATCCTAGCCTCCAATTTTAAAAGACACATAGGCCCAATCTGCATCTAACATTTGCTCCACTGTTTTACCAAACCCACACTGGAACACAAAAAATATATGCGGCTCAAAACCACATTCAAATACCCTGGTCCAACGCCATGCTGACTGCAGAGTCACCCTTGAATGGCCATAAAATGGCCATAAATCTATGCAGAAGGCTACCCTAAAACAGAGAGATCAAACGACGTGAAAGCGGCATGCAGTCTGGACCCTGCCATAAAATCCAACAATCAAAGAAAGTGAAAGTGGTATGCAATGTAGAGGGGAATTTCTGTTCCAGTGTGGGTTTGGTAAAACAGGGGAGCAAAGGCTAGATGCAGATTGGGCCATAGTTAGAGGGGGGGGGATCCAGGTGATTTGAAACTTACTATTTAGATGCCTCTATGTGCCTTCAGTGTCAGTTCATTAGGACCTTGACACTACTCTTTACTGATATCAGGAAGTATTTTCTATCATTTTGTTTTAGTTTGAACAAATTATTACTTTTATGTCATGACAAAAGGAACATTTCCAAATGGTAAAAATGTTATGATGTAATAGCATCCATCTCCCTCCCACCGAAAAAGTGATTTTTTCCCACTTTCAGTTTGTTTTATCGATTTCAAAGTAATAACTCCTTGAAGCTATCAACAGTGTTGCCCCTCATGAACCACTCCTATCCTTGGGGTGAAAACCAGGCCCCTCATGGAGCTGGGTGACCTGAAAAGGGCCAGGAGATGCCTAGAATAATGCTGGCAGAGAATTGGTATTGAATCTGGCAGATTGTGCTATAGAGCCCATTGGAAGACCTATGAAGTGGCAGTGTGAAAGGCAGACTATAAATAATGTAAATAAAGAAACAAGAGGGTAAAAGCAACTGTGACAAGCAATTCTGGAACTGCAAGGCTGAAACTGCAATTACATGTTCCTGTAGAAAAACAACTAGACACTGCACATGTACAGCTGAGCTCAAAAGATACTTTGGTATTTGATATGATTGAGGGACCTTCCTTTGCACCTGACTGAGGGAGTTTAACAAGGTAACCTGGCAGTCATGTTTATGCTCACAGAAGAGCTACCCTGGGCCACTTACATTCTCTTAACCTAAATTACAGGGTTATTATAAGGATAAAATGTGGGAAGGAAGAACCTTGTACACTGTCCTGAGCTCCTTGCAAAACTGGTGACATGAAAATTTAGACAGAGATATAGTTTTGTACATTAACCTCTCTCTCTCTCTCTCTCCCCCTCTCTCTCTCACAACAATGAACAGCAGAGTACCAAAACATCTGCCACAATATTGTTAAAACATGTAAAAATAAATGAAGTACGAAACTTTTTTTGGAACTCCAACAGCTTTAAAACCAAATCTATATCAATACAGTTCCAAAACCTAAAGATTATGACACGTTGGTATGCAACATTTAAAAAGATTTCTTACATATCAACTACTAAATCATCCCAGTGCTGGAAAAAAGGCTCCCAGGTTGGAGATTTCTCCCATTGTTGGTGGAAGTGTGAAATAATACAGAAATTTTGGGAAAAGATATTGAAAATCATTCAGGAAATCCCTAAAATACAAGTACCCTTAGAACCAGAAGTTTTATTTTTAAATACATGGCCAAAAGATCTTGCTGGCAGACCCCACAAAGACACTATCGAAATCATGCTGGATGCTGCAAAGACAACAATTGCATCTTTGTGGAAAGATGTAAGGGCTCCAACAATTGACATTTGATTCCAGAAATTGTGGAACCATTACCTCATGGATGCAGTACCAATTAATTATCTTATAATTCTCAAATATCAAATCAATCGTCATTCACAGGAAAATGGTATCCAATCTTAGATTACTTGCCTCAGTAGCAGTTCGTATCCTCTCAGTGGTCACAATTTTATAAATGGATTTGAAACATTATTAATCTATTAACGTTTTTCTCTTAAATTACTTCTACTGTCTTAGTTCTGTATCTTGTCTATAAACGATCATTAAGTTATTGTCTTTATTATTTAAAAAGCAGAACACTAACTTGATGCATAAAAAAAACTTTGATGATTATGAAAGTCTGTACTTAACGTGATGGATTAGAGTTAATGGTACATCAAAAGAAGTTCTTCATTTACAGTATCATATTTGTTTTGAATTCGTACTTTGTATAATTTAATTTGTACAAACTGTTATAAATTTGCAATGTTAATATGAATAAAAACTATATTTTTTAAAAAATAAATGAAGTAAGAAACTTTAGATGATTGGTAAAACATATTCAGGGGCTAATTTGGCACCAAGGACGTAGCACTGCCTGAGATGCAGTCAAATAATTTATTAAATGAAAAATGTAGGTAGGTGGGCTTAGCCTCCACCATGAAGTGGTTTGTATGGGGACTCTGAAGCAGCTGCAAGCACCTGGTGGAGCTCTATGATTAAATAAGCAGGGAGATTTAAGAGCTGGCTCACTGGAGAATATGGCCATTTCACTACTTGGCAGGACAAGAAGACAAACTAGCTCATTCCTGAGATTGCATATGGTTGTGAAATGGAAGAGTTGTCTGATTGGAAATGTTTGACATTAGCTGGAACCAGAGAAAACAACAAACATTGTAGCTTCAGTCGTGCTTTCTATATTATCCCAGGACTTGTCATAAATGAAATGGGTCTATTTGAATATCAGGGGGAGCCTTCTTCAGAGGCCAAGGGAGCTTTATGTGTTTATATATCAGTCCTGAAGTTGAAACTAGGGTTGCCAGATCCCCTGGTCCCACAGGGGTTTCCTGATTTTGGGGGGGCTCCTTCTTGCCCCCAGCCTACTGGCCGGCAGGGGGAAAGCCTCATCCCCAAGAATGACCACCTGGCGACCCCCTAATACAAGATTTAAAGGGCCCTCCACCTGGCCCTTTAAATCTTGAAAAGGGAGGAAGAGGGGTGGCTGCATGTGCCTGCAACCCCCACTTCTTCCTAACAGCGTTCAAAGAGATGCTGTTTGGAAGAGACAGGACCATACGCCCAAAGGTCAGCGGTGGCTCAGGGCTTGCAGGAAGGTCCAAGCAGCACTCGCTCTTTTAAAGCAGGGGTTGCCCGTGTCTGCCCTACAAGCAGTGAGGTTGCAATGTGCAGGGAAAACATGAGCAGCTCCTGCTTCAAAAGAGCAGGAGCCACTCGCGCTTGCCTTGCAACCGGCAATCTCATGGCTCGCTGGGCAGGTGCAAGCAGTGCCCGCTCTTTTGAAGTGGGGGCCACTAGCACTTGCCTTGCAAGTGGCAATCTCATGGCTTACAGGGCAGGCATGAGCAGCACCCGCTCGTGCTTGCCCTGCAGGCAGCAAAGGCTTGCAGGGCAGGCACCGGCAATCTCACTTTCCCCCAAAGGTTCCCTTTAAATGGTTGGAGGAAAGCAGGGAGGGCATGTGCACATGGTGCCACATCCCTGGCACAATGATGGCACTCTGTGTGATGTCATCACATTGGGGCGGCCCCTCCCAGCATGCCCCCCAAATCCCCCCACTAGGGGGGAAATATGACCTGGCAACCCTAGTTGAAACTGAAACTTAAAAGGGTAGCTCACCATGCAGTCCTAAGAAGAGTTATGTCTGTTTAAGTACTTTGGAGTCAGTGGTCTTAGGACTGCTTAGGACAGCATTGTGAGGCTATTGTAAGACTTCATAGACCTGTATGTCACATTAAGTCCTTCTTTTAACTATCTGGTCCCTGCATTCTTGACAGCAGAGTTTGTGGATATTTAATAAAGGCTGGTACTGTTTTCTTTCAGTTTTACTGAAGGTACAAGATACACTGGATTGGACACAGACTAAATTTTCAGTGGAACACAGAGCTTTCCTGCCTCCCTCTCCCACTACAGCCCATTGCTCTCCACAAAATGTTGTTCCTGAGGGATAGAGGCCTTGAGGAATTACATGAGGGGGATCTGCCGCAGGAAGGAGGAATCGGTGGTAATGTCCTGTTTAGTCTGGGTACAACTAATGGTAAATGAAATAGGTCCCTTACTAAAATCTGAAATAGAAAGATGAAAAGAAATGCCTCACACTGTAGTAATAAACCAAGAAACCTTCCTGGAAAGTTGATTCAATAATCTTGGATCCAAGACTTACTGTCATAGAACCTCTATCTTTTGAGTTGTTAGTTCCACAGCAATTTGATTTACTCATCCATTTCAAAAATCTGTTAGCCACCTTTCTCCCTTGTGGAATTCAAGGCAACTTACAATATCAATAAAACATTACAAAAACACAATTAAAAAGCAATTATAAAACCCATAAAAGTCACAGCTTAAAAATTCCTATTAAGATTGTCAATAATAAAAACTAAATCAATCAAAATGCAGTCCTAAATGAAACACTCTTCAATTAACTCCTGAAGACTGACAATGAGGGGGGCAGGGACACCTCCTTGGGGAGGTCATTACATCCTTGTGAGGCTGCCATGGAAAAGGCCATCACTCATATACCCACCAAGCAAGTGTATTTCCTTTGTGTGACAGACAGGAGGGCCTCTCCCTGTGGTCTTAATTCTGGGCAGGAAAATATGGGAGAAGATGGTCCTTCTGATACTTCGTATACACTCAGTACATTCTGCCTGATTTTGTGGCTGTAAGGATGCTTTGCTTTTTAGAAGAAAAATCAAATAATGCTATTTTGGTGTAATGTTATCACAGCATATGGGGGCTCTTTTAAAAGAAAGACATCCACTAAGTGAAAGACATAGGATACTGCCACTGCCAAAGACTGACTGATCAGCTTATCCATTTATTGTCAATTCCTTTTTCATGGTCACAACTGCTAGCTACTACAACCCATTCCTTCTGTGGCACTGGACCTGACAACAAAATTTTCAAATCCTACCTGCAGGTGGAGATGGCTTTTCCTTGGTTGACATTTAAGCACTGCTATATTTTAAATAGTGTGCAGTATCCGTTTCTGTGGAACCTCTTGGCAATGAATTAACCAAAAAAAAAAAAAGTCAATTGGATTTGTGCACATCTGATGAGAAGCCAGCCTCCTGTCTTCCAGGAGGCTTCTTTATGGCTCAGACTTGCCAAGTCAAGCAACAGGCTGAGCCAGCCAATCAAGAATGGTGTGGCTGCATCAGTGCTGCAAATTCTAGAAGCTGAACTCCAGAAAAGCAAAAAAACAGGCTTCATTCTAAAATATTCCAGAAGACTGGAAGCCGAGATTTAGAAGCTGGATCTTGGCAAGCATGCAATGAATGTATAATCTATAGCTCACAATCCATTATGTTAGTGAAACAATAAACTGAAAACAGGACTTCACTGGTTTTCTATTAAGCAATGTAATGCCTTTCTTTCTCCTTTTTAGTCTCTTAAGACACATTTGTCAGACTGTAGAAGGAAAATCAAATATGTTTTGTATTAAAATGCTGTTCAGAATTGATATTGAATTTATATGAAAACACTTTTTCCATTCCAGTACAGAATTGTTCCAGCACATTAAAGCAATATTGCTCAACTGGCACATCAGACTCTTCATTCTTCAGTTAGAGGTGAATCACGCTTTTTACAAAGGTATGCAGATTTTGCACAGTATAAGCCTAGAAGTAGGCATGGTTCATGACTCATCCTAAATTGGATAAATAAGAAGTGAAGATTATTAGTCTGCATTTATTTACTACATTTCTATATGCTTTTCCTTACTATGCCACAAAAGAAAAGGCACCTCTGATACCCCCATCTAGTACCCCTTTGTCAGAAAGCATGCTTTTGGAACCCACTGACTTCTTAGATGCCATGATGCTGCGGAAGAAGGCTTACATGTGATATTAAGTCCAAGGCATTAAGATCAGGCTACGTGCTTGCAAGAGGAAGTAGCCTGGCTCCCATGAGAACCTTGCCTCCCTTAATTGAAACTCCATTCTGTGACTCTTTAAGGCTCATCAACTTTCTGGTCACAATTAACAGTCAGAGTTTTCAGGGCAATACTCTCCTGCACCACTGAAGAATCTCCCTTACAGTGCAGGCTTCTCTGGAAATATAAGAAATGCATAGTCGGACTCAAGAACATCTACCTGGCTCCTGGCCCATTGTTGCCAGGTATTAGTAATATTTGCCACTCAGGTAACTGAGAGAGCAATCCTAAGCAAGTGTACTCAGAATCCGACTTAGGTTTATTAAATGGAACCTGCTCCCAGGAAAGTGTTCTTGGGATTTACGTTATACAGATCCATCTCACATTAGCATGTCCCACAACTAACAGCATAAAGATTGATTGATTGACAACGTAAATATGTTATATTTATTGCCCTTTTGGTACCTTATGGGTGAGCTGTTCCCTAGGTCTAAATTTAACTTGCCTAACAGCACACTGTCTTTTACTGATGTTTATTGCTCTCCACCAACAACATTGGATCTTTGAAACCCTGTTTTTAAAGCAGCTCAGGACTTCATCACCCTGTAGACACCTGTCCTCTTGTCTGTGCTGTTGAATGTCTCTGTTATTCCTGGAACGAAAGATTCTTTTTCTGGCATTCTGATTGTTCCTTTCTTGCCTTATTTCAGTGTAGGAAGGTTCTTCATTAAACTTATCCATGTATTTGTTTGTGTTTCCTTAAAAAAACCCAACAACATTAATTCCTTCTGCGCTGGTGCTGCTGGTACCACTGCCTCTTTAGGCTTGCAAACTGTCTGAATAAATGCATCAATTATAAACAAACAGTGCATTGGACTGATTCCCAAACTATTCGGCATACTGATGTGTTGTGTTTTGTACTTCTGCTTGCTGAAAAAACTCTTGAACTTACTGTCCCCCCCCCCTTCAGTTCCTTCTTTGCTGTAGGACAGGCGATGTGGTTCTATCAGCAGATCATTTAAGTCTGGCATTTGTGCTGGGATCAATTTTTATCTCTGTCAGCATCTAAAGGCCAGTTCTCTCACCCCAGAATTATCTTTGCTGTATTTAGGGGGGGGGAAGATATTTTTTCCTATTTATAAATTCCTATTCAGAATTTAAAATTCTGTAAGATAGCAACTTCTGATTTGGCTGTTATTGCATTTCTAATGGTAGTGTGTGTTTGGTCCAATATGGTTAGATGCACAATGAATTCACTGACCCAGTAAAAGTGAATAAGGCCAACTGTAATATTAGCAACTGAGTTATGGATGATGGAACCATTGTCATCCTTCACCCATATATGTCACCTTGTCAGACCTGATAGTATTCATCTCTCACATGATGGATGTGACATTTTTATCTCTGCTTTGTAATATTCTTTTTGCGGTATTTTATGCTATATGTTTCTATGTGGATCAGAGGGGAGTCTGAGGGCAAGCCTCGGATGTCCTCTTCCTTTTGGCTACCAGGGTACAGTTGATGAGAGAGAGACAGAGAGGAAGAGAGAGAATGGAGCATTAGGATTTACAGTTACTCAACAATCTCATTGACCTCATAACTTCACTTACATTTCACCACCTTTCCTCATGCAAGCAAGCTGGCATAAGACATCAGTTGTAAGTTTTTGTTGGGTGTTGTGCCTGTCTTTGCAATTACTAACTTAATTTACTTATTATGGCCCTGTTTAATTCCAGTTTGTTCTGGGTTTATCTTCCTTTTTTCTTCCCTGAAAAATAACAATATGTAGACCAACCAAACCTAGTCCAGCCTCCCCACCCTCCAGTGCTACTACGTAGTTAAAGCTGCTAGTCATTCAGCAACATTTTGACAATATTTTTTTTGTGAGGGGCCCCCGGAGGCCCTGAGGCACTAATTAAATTAGAAATGAATTGATGTAAACTCAACTAAAACTGAGGTAATTAAATTAGCTGGGCTGCCCACCCTGGTCAGTCCAGGGTCTTTCTCTCCCTGAGCAATTCTGAGAGAGGGGGAGGGAGTAGAGGCATCCTGCCTCAAAGGCACCTTGAAAGCAATGCCTCTCCTTGCCAGGCTCAGCATTATTTCAGCCTTTTTGTTGTCCCCCCACTTCTTGTGTGCCAATGCAAGCCAGAGAAGATGAATGAGAGAAGGTGAGCCAGAAAAAAAATACTTGCTTTATATTTATTATTTCAGCTGTGCTGTACTGGGGTGGGGGGCTTTGAAGATACGATAAAAAGGAGCTCTGCCCCCAAAGCCCCACTGCTGGTTATGCCCCTGCCCACAAGGATTTAGAAATGGCCTTGTTGGGGTAGTAGGGGCAGCAGAACCTGAAAGTGGAAAGGTGTTTTAACCAAACAAGAATTAGAAAAACAAAACAGGTGGCACTGGAGAATTACTTGGAAGCGTTGGAGATGGAGGAGGCATGGGTTCCCTATCCTCTCTTATTTTTGCCACCAGAGCCAGAGGGCAAGGTGCTGTGAAAGAGCCATTGGACACCCCACCCCAGGGCAAGATGACCATGGATGCAGGCTGAAGTGATAATCACAATTATGCTCAAATTTACATCTTCTCTGCTGACCTACCCTTGTTATATGGTTATACTCCCAACATACATGCCAGACAATATCCCACCTGAAGCTGACTCTGGCCCTGCCTGGGTCAGACCCGGGCCTACAATGACCTACAATGAGAAGTCCCAGCTTTTTGTCCTAAAGATTCCACCTAGTTACCCCATCACATGGGGCCATCTTCATATTCAATGGTGGGAGCATCTCCTGCCAGTGACCAGGCCCGTAGAACCTTTTGCTAGGTGACTGGACAAATGCCAGCTGGACAAATTATGCATCAATCCAGCTAAGTGGACTGTACAGTGTTCCTGATATGGTATATCCCAACCACCAATATTGAAACTTGTTCACAGCACCCCTGAGAGTACTGCATAAGTACTGCATGTATTGGGTTGGGGCCCATCATGCCCGCCTCACCTTCCGGCCTCAACAGTGTAAATACATCAACACTATGTTGGAAGACCAGGAACATATGCCCCAACTACCCAGCAATTACCTGATGCATGAGTGAATCCCCTTCTGACGAAGACTCACCCAAGGCGCTGCCACTGTTGGATATGTCCTGCACCTTGGTGGCCCTCCAGGACTTTTTCCTATTTGTGTGTGACTCTTCCTGATGGGGAAAGACCTCTGTGGAGTACTGCCCCTTGAGGTTCTGGATTCATCTGTTTCAGTTGGTGAACGCTGCCGTCATCTCCCCCGCATACAGGGGGCTGCCTGCACCTCTGGAGCCACTGAAACAGTGTCTTGCTGGTCAAATCTTTCAAAAAGGGACTTAGGGACTTAGAAGTCCTCTCTAAAATAGCCATATGTTCAAAAGGCCAGTATGGTAGTTGTGAAACTGTCATATCCTGAATCAGACCCTTGGTCCATCAAGTCAGTATTGTCTACTCAGACTGGCAGCAGCTCTCCAAGGTCTTACGCAGAGGCCTTTCACATCACCTACTGCCCAGTCTTTTAACTGGAGATATCAGGGATTGAACCTGGGACCTTCTGCATGCCAAGCAGATGCTCTACAATTGAGCTACTGTTGGCAAGCTGTGCTTATAAATGTATTTCATTTCATCTGTATTGTACAATTGCATATGAGTATGAGCTGTATCTGCTTCTGTGGGTATGGGTTTGGTGAATGCTGTGTAGTCTGACTGCAAGCTGCTATGCTATGTGCTTGGCTTGTCTGCATCTGCAAGTGTTGTGTCAGTGTGCTGCTCACATCCATATGCTAATGAGGACACACATCTACCCAGCCTGCCTTGGGACAGAGAAGGCCTTCGCCATTATGCTCAGCTGAAAGACTTTCACCAACAACAACTATTCCACCATCAGGAGTTCCTGGAATGGCAGGTAACCCCTGCTTCTGGTTTGCATCACAAGAAGAGGACATCCTGTTTTTCCTTCTTGGGCCAAGCCAACAAATCTACATCAAAGGGGTTTCCATGGTGATACAACCTTCACACCTTGACCAAATGGTCCCATAGAAGTGAGGTTTAGAATTTGAATACTGTTGCACTCCCCCTTAGATAGGTACGTCACCTTCCTATGGCCAATAGACCTAGGAGAGAGGACGGACTATAGGTAAGAGACCAGCCCCAAATCCCAGGTTTTAAAAGGCGTTGCATACCTTTTGTGCTTCGCTAGCCAAACCCACCCCACCCTGTAACTTAAGTATACTGTAGGTGATTCTTAAGCATTTCCTTGGATCGCGACCAAGGAAACCCACACTTGTTGGCTGGTCCACCCATGTGATATATAGAGTCCCCAAAGATAGATCTTTTGTTCCTGTTTCCCATTTGAGAAAGATTTCCTTTTCGCCCGGATCAGATAAGTATCAACCGTACCCTTCTGTTTATTACCTCCCTGTTAGTCTGAAGTTATTATTTTTCTTACTTAATGCTTTCTATATCTGCTGTAACTAAAGGAACTTGTGTGTATGTGTGAATGCAACTGTTTTTGTATGCCTGAAAACAACAACTATATTAGTAAAGACAACAATTATTATTAAACTCCAGGTGTGTTGTCTGCTTCATACGGGAATTAGTGAGAGTTCATCTGATTCCGCCCTCTGGATACACGGGTGAAAGAACTCAGTGCCCCCGTTGTACATAAAATGGTATTGGGCCAGTGGATCAATTCTCCCAGAGAGGACATCCGCTAACACTACAGCCCTTCTGTAGAAGATATGCCCTGGTTGGGAGCCTGCCATGTGCAGGCAGGTAACATGTCCCTTGATGCCTGACTCTGGCAAGAATAGCCCTGTGTACTCTACACTACCTAGGGTGCTACTATGACCACAGAAGGTAGAATAATTTTGAATGAGCCACCCTACCAGTGGCTGATCACTGGATGGAAGGCTGAGGCCAGCTTACCTTTTGACAGAGCCTTTTTGGGAGGCATGTCAACTTAAGCCAGGGGTGTCAAACTCATTTGTTATGAGGGCCAGATCTGACATAAATGACACCTTGTTGGGCCAGGCCATGTGTGTCATAAAATGTAATACCAGGTAGCGGAGATATAAACTTTATAAAGGACACAAACACAACGGTGTGGGGTTTTTTTTTTACTTAAAATAAAAACATTCTTAAAACATTAGCACTCTTGCAATATTTTGTTTATTTAACAGTGTCTGATAACTGACACCTCTTGCACTGAATTATTGCATTAAATGTCTGTGCTGTTGCAATATTGAGTATGCTGTTCAGGAGTGTATCTGTAAGCTGCAAACCTACGATGACACGGCGGCAGCAGAACTGGGAGAAGAAGCAGAAGACAGCCAGTTCCATGGTGGGCCTGATAGAAGCCCTCCGGGGGCTTGATCCAGCCCCAGGGCTGCATGTTTGACATGCCTGACTTAAGCTGTATACTTGTGTGCACAGGACGCAAAATGGACTAGCTAACTGACCCCCAAAGTAAAAACAGTAATGACTCCTGCTTGGTCACACTTAATCAGTGTTCCCTCTAAGATGAGTGAGTGTGAGCTAGCTCACAGTTTTTAGCCTCTGGCTCTCACATTTTTGTCTTCGCTCTGGGAGGGATGGCTCCAGAGCAAACTAATTTATGCAGCAGCCAAATTGCTCACTCACAGCTTTAATGCCAGAAGCTCACAGAGTAGAATTTTTGCTCACAAGACTCCACAGCTTAGAGGGAGCATTGCACTTAATCTGTGCTAAATCCTAATGAAAAGCTCACTAGTCTAAACAAATGTACTGTAGTTATTAATCAGCCAATAACCCAATAACAATGGGATGCATTCCCCTACTATTTAATCATGCTTTATATATTTATTTTTATTTATATACTATTACCAACTTATTAAAATGGCCCAATAACTATGATTACACACACCCCTAACTATTTACCAAACAAGTTTAAAGGACAGGCATACAATGCTTTCTATAAAAACCACCTGGTTCCCCCTGGTTCCCCCACCAATGAGAATGACTTCTCCTACAAGCAGTGTTCCCTCTAAGCTGAGTTAGTGTGAACTCACTCACAGTTTTTTAGCTTCTGGGTCACACATTTTTGTCTTAGCTCAGGAAGGATGGCTCCAGAGAAAACTAATTTATGCAGTAGCCAAATTGATTGCTCACAACTTTAATGCCAGTAGCTCACAAAATAGAATTTTTGCTCACATGACTCCACAGCTTAGAGGGAACATTGCCTACAAGCAGTGTTCCCTCTAAGCTGAGTTAGAGTGAGCTAGCTCACAGTTTATTATCCTCCAGCTCACACATTTTTGTCTCAGCTCAGGGAGGATGGCTCCAGAACAAACTAATTAATGCAGGAGCCAAATGGCTTGCTCACAACTTTAATGCCAGTAGCTCACAAAGTAGAATTTTTGCTCACGAGACTCCACAGCTTAGAGGGAACATTGCCTACAAGTGATCCACAGTGATACTAGAACAATCAAGGGTTTGGGGAAAATAAACAAACAAAAATAAACAAACAAACTCCCTCTAAATAAATGCAAAGAACCCAGCAAGTGTGGTTTCCACCTGGGGGATTGAAAAGGGGAGTTCCAGTGCAAATAAGCACAAATGAGCCACATGGCAGCAGGAGTGGTTAGGGGAGGGGAATCAGATATTGCCCGAAGCCCAAGGCAACTCTTCATTGGAAAAGAAAGCTGCTGGGAGACTAGTCACATCCCCAATTGTCTGTCAATCTCCCCCCACCATCACCTGGCTTCACAGTCACACGTGCAATAAGTAGGCAGGCAACAGAAAGCACCTGACCCCCCGCTACCAGAGGGCCCTGGCTTTGTAGACCACTGTACCAGGCTGCTCTCAACCACCATCTGTTCCACTGATGAACAGCTAATCCAGAATCTTTAAATTCTGTGACAAGCATACCAAGCATGAGGCTCACTCCAGGGAGGGTTCTCACTTTGGCTGCCAACTGTTGCAAGGCAGCGAAACCAGCCACATGGATGGGATCCAAGTTGCAGTGCATGATCTCTGGGGTTTGCAAAGCCGTGAAAAATCTGGGATGAAGCCCTGGCAGCAGCACAGATTTATAGGAGTGGGTTGGGAGGTCCTGGCCCTTGAGACCACCTACAGCCCTGCCCTACACCTGGCCATCCCCCCACTGCCATGGACCCTGCCACTGCATAGGGCCATGTGGTCACACTGTTGGAGACTGTGTGAATGTTCACTGCTCTGCTTCCAGCCCCGGAGCCCACAAAGGCAGTGCAGAGGTAAATCCCAGCCATGGCTTCTTCCACTGTAATCCAACATGATGGAGCCCATGGCATCAACTCAGCAATAAATGTAAGTTTTGTATCTGTGAACTTAGTAGTTTATTGTGGTACCAATTTTAATGTGAAATGCTATTCGTCTATCACCCATCCTTTAGCAGTTAAGGCTCTGTGGTGGAGAATAGCAAGGCTTTTTTTTGTCTCACATCTGCTGCTAATGTGCTCTGTAGCGTGGTGTCCCAGTCTTCTGGGGATAGTATTTGATTCTGCCAGGTTATCTGCCATTTTAAGCATAAACTGAGTAATAGATGAGAAGTCACACATAGAATTGCTATGTCACATTAGTGATGCTCAAAAGCCTCACTGTATCCCTGGACAGAAGGATTTAGGTTATGATAATATATGGCTATATTTTGATGCTGCATTTTTATACAGTGTTGTATGAATTTTGAAAAGCCAGGTGCTCTTAACTAAAACTGCAAATAGAAAAAATAAAACTTGGATACAGCTGTTTTGGCTTCTGCTTCTTCAGTTAGGAATTACATGAAGAGCTATAATTTTTTCACTTTAATGGGGCAGTCAAATAGGATATGACTTTCTGCTATGCAGTGGTGGCGAACCTATGGCACAGGTGCCAGAGGTGGCACTCAGAGCCCTCTCTGTGGGCACGTGTGCCATCGCCCCAGCCAGGCCCAGACCATCATTAAAGTGTCAAATGTTTTGCCAAATAATTTTAAGTAAATGAAAGCATTTGGGATTGCTTTCCTTACTTTGTTTGGATCATCTTAAGTTAATGTATGAGTTGTTTTTTCTAAAGTAAAACCTCAGTACTCAGGTTAAATTGCCGTGTTGGCACTTTGCGATAAATAAGTGGGGTTTGGGTCACAGTTTGGGCACTCGGTCTCTAAAAGGTTCGCCATCTTTTATGTGCTATAGTAAACACAATCCTAGCTGGGCAACTACATGCTACACACATGTAATGCCTGTAACAGTGGCCCAAGGCTACTTTTAATGAGCAAATCCAGCTTTGTGAGTGGGAATTGGGAGAACTAATTTTTCTACTGCAGTCTTAAGGAGAGTTACATACTTCTAAGCCATTAGCTTCAATGGACTTAGAAGGAGTAACTCCGCTTAGAATTGCACTGTTAAAGTGCTAGATACAGCAATGAATCCAAGGGAGCTATATACCAAAGCCCCAATTGTCTACGTGGTTCTGGATTTAGCAAAGAGATTCATGCATGAAAGCCTGATTTTTAAAAATATTTATGCCCTCCTTTTTAGCATAGGATGCCATACTTCAAGCGAAGAGGTGCTGCTTCATGGTATATATCTCTGGCAGAGCACTCTTTTGGGCACTTTACCTTTAGCACACAGGAATCTGAGCTGATGAAAAACATATCAGCTCATACAGAAAACAATGAACTGATAATAGGTCAGGGTATCATGTGCTTCAGCCTTACATTCCTTAATAATTCATTTATATTACTGGAAAATAATTAGAATTATTTTAGCTAGCCAGATTGCATAAAAATGTATCTTCAGATTCATCAGATGTATGTCTGCAAATGAAACAGATGTCTATACATGCATTAGTAGGGATGCTGTGAATTTCACCACTATTTTGTGCAACAGAACAAAGTTTGAGTTCAGTGGCACCTTTAAGACCAACAAAGTTGACAGATCACACCCAAAGAGTGGTTCCTCATCCTCTTGGGGAGGAGTGACAAGTGGAGTGCCTCAAGGCTCTGTCCTGGGACCTATTGTTTTTGTTTTTTTCCCTTCATTTGGATGAAGGAATAGAGGGAATGCTTATTAAATTTGCAGATGATACTAAATTGGGAGGGGTAGCAAATATGATAGAAGACAGAGAGGATACAGGATGATCTTGACAGGTTGGAAAACTGGACTAAAACAAATAACATGAATTTCAATGGGGATAAATGTAAAGTTCTGCATCCTACGAAAAATCAAATGCATAGTTATAGAATGGGGGAGACTTGTCTTGGTAGTAGTATATGTAAAAAGGATCTAGGGATCTTAGAAGAACATGAGTCAGCAGTGTGATGCGGTAGCTAGAAAGGCAAATATGATTTTGGGCTATATCAACAGAATTATAGTGTCTAGATCATGCAAAGTGATAGTACCGCTTTACTCTGCTCTGGTTAGACTGTAGCCAGCCTCTTCAGCCCTGAACCTGGGGTGGTCTTTCCTGAGAGACACCCCAAAATGACCTTAGAGAACTCTTGAAAATAAACCAGTCAGAGGTCCACCCAGAAAGGTTTTTATTGGAAAATAATAAAAAGGCACCACATACACAAAAGACCCTTGAAGCACATAAGCTAGCTAGGAGAAAATAAAGGGAGTAGCGGGGATAAAGTGGTTTTGGGAGAGACAATATTTGGGAGAGGTCTGCAGAAACAGCAGCAAAACGGCCAGCATTTCATAGAGAAGGAGGAGGCCCACATGCAAGTAGGGGTATATGATACAATGCCCAGAACACACACAGCAATGGAGCAGAGTGCTTGCAGTTATAGGGAAAATGTTTCCTAAGGCTATACTGATACGATTTCCCCATGATCACCCCAAAACAATAACTTGATTGGTTTTCTGGAGATGGACAAAGGCTTGGGATAGGCTTGATGTTTTTCTTGGAGGGTAAACTAAAGGTGTAAATATTCCTTGATGACCTGGTGATTGCTGGTTGGGAAAACTATCAGGTATGAAGGATTTCTAATTCAGGGTAAATGGGTCAAGGGGGAAGCAAGTCTGGAAAGGTGAGGTCATCGCTTCTTGGGAAAAACAGGAGTTGCACTTACCTGTAACCTTTGTTCATCGAAAGGGCTTCTGTGCAGGCACACATGGGGACTGCAGTACTGTGCAGCCAACAGGAGGAACTAGCGAGTTTTGACTAGAATTTTCCTTCCCAAGAGGGCTAGGCTCCTCTACAGGGAGTGATTTCCCACCCAAAAGTCACCTGACCTGGGAGGAGCCTGCCCTCTTCCCTCAGTTCTCCTCTGCCGCCACCTCGGAGCATGAGACTCCCACAGCAGGGGAGGGATGTATGCCTGCACAGAAGCCCTTTCGATGAACAAAGGTTAAAGGTAAGTGCAACCCCTGCTTTCATCTTCAAGGCTTCTGTGCAGTCCCACATGGGAGAATAGCAAGTTCACTTACTTCGGAGGAGGGAGTGGGAAATCTCAGTGAAATATAGACTGTAGAACAGCCGTGCCCACGGCCGCTTCTCTCAGTGCACCTACATCCATGGCATAATGCTTGATGAACATTGAAGGCGTCGACCAGGTAGCTGCTCGGCAGATCTCGTGGATTCCTATTCCAGATCGAAAGGCTGCTGAAGAGGCTTGAGCCCGGGTTGAATGTGCAGACAATACCAGAGGGTATCGTGTACCTGCTGCATCATATGCCAACTGGATGGCCTTACAAATCCATCAAGAGATGGTTTGTGAAGATGCTGCTTTACTCTTATTAGGGCCACCAAAGCATACAAATAAGGCCGTTGCCTCACGGAAGCGACGAGTCCTCTCGAGATAAAATAAGAGAGCTCATCTAACATCTAAAGTGTGCCACGTACATTTGGCCAACGTGGTGTGATCAGGGAAAAATACAGGAAGTATGATATCCTGAGTTAGGTGAAACTTTGTAACTACCTTTGGGAGAAATTATATATGTCGCCTAAGAACCACGCGATCCTTGTGTATACGGAGGAACGGCAGCTCTATGGAGAGCACAGCCAATTCTCCTACACACCTAGTGGAGGTGATTGCAATGAGAAATGCTAGCTTAAAGGAAAGAAAATCCAAATCACAAATTGCTAAGGGTTCAAATGGTTTATGAACTAACTTAGTTAAAACCAAGGTCAAACTCCATTGGGGAAGTGGCAACTTGGAAGGAGGGTACAAGTTGTTTAAACCACAGAGGAAAAGTTTGGCACCCATAACAGCAAACACAGATGATCCTCTAATAGGCAAATAAAAGGCCAATATAGCCGCTAAGTACACTTTAATAGAAGAATTAGCCAAACCTGTCGCCTTAAGGTGCAGCAGAAACTCTAGAACAAAAGATAAATCACATGTACGTGGGTCTGAACCTTTATCCCTAGACCAAGTCACAAAGCATGCAAACTTGTTGTCATATGACCTCCTCGTAGAAGATTTCCTGGAGGCCAGCAAGACTTCTTTAACTAGGGGAATAGAGGAGCTGTTGGGCGAATGAACCATGCTGTGAGCCTGAGCGTTTGAAGATCTGGGCCAGATGGCAGCCACTCCATGAGCAGATCCTGCACTAGTGGAAGTGTATGAAATGCCCCCCCCCCCGGCTATTGTCCACAGTTTGGGAAACCAAGGGTGCCCTGGCCAGAATGGAGCAATGAGGATGGCAGTCGTGCCCTCGAGATGCACCTTTGCAATCACCCAACTTAAAAGTGGAAGTGGGGGGAATGCATAAAACAGGCTTCCCGGCCAATGAAGCTGAAAAGCATCTTCTAAGGACCCTACACCTAATGCCACTCGGGAGCAGTACAGGGCACACTTGGCATTTGTGGGGGTAGAGAATAAATCTATGCACGGAGTACCCCACTCCCAAAACAGGGGTTGCAGATAGATGTCTCTTAAAGAATACTCTTGTGACATGTGAAATACCCTGCTTAGGAGGTCGACTTGGGTGTTCAAGCAACCGGCTATTTGTATGGCCTTGAGGTCTGCTCCTATTTGTATGATTTGTAAGGGCCTTGCAGGCCTTACAGGTAGAAGAGTTATGGGTCTCACCCAGACAGAGCTTGCAGTAGGAGTGCTTGTCAGACTGAGCCATCTTGGCTCCACATGATTGACATTTTTAAAAAAAGTGCTACCTTCTGTTTTCCTGATGTCATCTTCTCCTCAGAAATACTTCCAACTCGCAGAGCAGTCCTCTTTCGGTGGCGGCAGAAAGAGAACTGAGGGAAGAGGGCAGGCTCCTCCCAGGTCAGGTGACTTTTGGGCAGGAAATCACTCCCTGTAGAGGAGCCTCGCCCTCTTTGGAAGGAAAATTCTAGTAAAAACTTGCTAGTTCCTCCCAGTGGCTGGCCTGCAGTACTGCAGTCCCCATGTGGGACTGCACAGAAGCCTGGAAGATGAACCTATTGTCCTTAATTATGTATCTCCTTAGGGTGGGGAGAGGGCTGTTAGTCAGCCACCTGAAACGACTCACCTTCAAAAATAAAGAAATATTTCCCCAGACCTGTTTCTGGCCGGACTCCATTTTGTGTTATTTTGGGCCAGACGTGTGTGTGTGTGTATATATATATGTATGTGTGTATGTATATGTATATGTATATGTGTGTGTGTATATATATATATATATATATACAATTCATATCAACAGTGAAATGGGGGGCAGGTGGGATCTTGTGTTATAGGTACAGCTATATATATATATGTATGTATGTATTTGAGGTAATATTTACACAAGGGGTGTTAATACCTTTCTCTGTGTGTGCACTAAACTGCCCCTCTGTAGGCGAAACGGTCTGACTGCTAACATATGCATGCAAAAGATTTCCCACAGAGTTCATTTCCTATTTACATATTCTGTGTATGTTTCCCAAAGGTCTGTTTGCCATTTCAGTGAATTACAAAGGCTCTTTGCTTATAGAAGTCCTGATAGTATAGGGGAGGACTTGTGCAACTGTGGATTGGCCTGACCATCTTTCATTCATACAACCTTAATAGAAATCACATTCTCAATGCTACTATTAACTGCAGTAAAGGTTGGGGAACCAAGTAAAATACAGGCAGAGGTGTAGGAGCCCATGGGGGAATAGTCCTAATGGGAACATACATTCCTGCCACCTAAAATAGTTTTTGCAGTATTTGTAATGTGTAACAGTAGAATAGATACAAGTGTTTGGGTTTCACAACAGGGCTATAACACAACTACAAAAATGTGACTTTTTATGATGAAATCACTGGCTTTTAAAAGCCTCATTGTATTGAGGCCCTATTTGGAAATGTGCAAATCCAACCTCCCCTGTAAAACAGCTCGGGGTAATACGGAAATGGTCAGGGGAAAGGGCGATGTTGCCTTGATCTAGTTCATATTACCCAGCAATTTTTTTAAAGTCTAAAATAAAATGTTAGGATATCTAATTTTGGATCACTTACATAATGAATATTTTGCCCCTGAGTAGCAGGGACATAGTTTTGTCTTTGCATGGTTACTGTACCTTGGATGTTAGAAAGCTGCAAACAGGAGTCTCATATGCAAAATAACTCAACATTTTTTGATGCATCATTTATATGGGGTAATCTATCTAAATTAAACTACTGAAGCTTTTAATAGGGCACTCTTGAATATAGATCAGCTGGTATCTTTGCTTTACCTTCTCCAGATACTTCTGAACAGGGAGCCTGTGGCTAGTACAAATGCTAAGGTGTTTATTCTTTAGTATACATGAATTGCTTACAAACCATATTTTTAATTATTCTAGGAAGGGTCACATACAGAGATCTTCAGGCCTGATTTACATAGAAACGAGCAACCACATTAATCCAGCAATTTAATACATGGAGCTAAAAAGTTTGTTCTTAATGGTGATCAAGAAATAGTTACAAAATGATGCTACCTTTGTCTTTTTTATACAAACCATCAGCACAGTGTTATATCTCAGATGATACTTCTCACTTCAATCAGATTTGTTAGATCAAGAATGCACCCTTGGGGGCGGGGCGACGCCATGGAACTGACGGTCGCATAACTTTCGAGCTCCTGACCCTGACACCTTCCTGCCCTTGATTTAACACCGTGAAATCATGCCGAAACCGGACCAAAGCTTAAAACAAGACCAGGGTAAGCTCAAATCAACCCTCATCTCCCAAAAAATTGCGAAAGACTCTTTAGAAGCCGCGTTTATGCGGAGCTCAGCAAATCGGGCCGAAAATAAAATGGCGGCCGCCGCTGAACTAACGGAGCAATCTATAAGCGATTCGGCCTCCTCAGCCATACTTACCTATCTGAAAGGCATGGAAGCGGGCATTCTTCTTAAAATAGACTCCCTTTCCTCTCAACTCGAGAACATGCGAACATCCGTGCAAAAACCGGAGCAAAAGGCAGATGCTGCACTGGAAACGGGTCACACAAACCATCTAGACATAAAAGCTTTACAAGAAGCCTCTACCTCCCAAAAAGACCACTTAATCACACTAGAGGCTGAAATGAAAGCAGCTAACCTTAAATTCAGAAACTTGCCAGAGAATGCTGAAGAAAACATCGACCTAATTGCTTTCATGGCACAATTTATAGCATCCTCCCTTAAATTGGAGGAAGGAATTCTCCCAATCCTAACTTATGCCTCTCGTATAGGCACAGTTCCAAGATCTGCACGCCCTAGGCCCCGAGACATAGTAGTCACCATACCAGATGCCAGGGTACGCTACACCATTATGGAAGCAGCTAAGCAACCAGGACGCTTTCAATTTAATGATGAACAAATACAGGTTTATCCTGACATCCCAAAAGAAGCCATTGTCATAAGAAAAAGCCTAAAAGACACAACCTCTAAGCTGCAAAAAATGCGTCAAAAATATAGATGGCTCCCTTCAGGAAAACTTTTTGTGACCCATCAGGGACGGCGCCTTTATGCTTGGGACGAAGAAAGTGGGAGAACATTAATACAAGCAATAAACCCCACTATCCCTATGGAACTTGAGGACAAACAAACTAATAAAAAACGAAACCATTCTCCTGAGTCTCCACAGAAGCCTAGCAAACTGCCAATATTAGCTCACCCGAGAGAGACATTGTAAAAATAAACACCGAATAATTTTTTGATAGGCTAGTTATGCTTTTAATATAAGATATATTCTGATGTTGTGGCATGAGTTCTGATATAAAATGTTAACTTCACCTTGGGCGGGGAGGTGGAAAGGGGAGGGAACTGAGTTGGTTTGTTGCTCCCCATTTGTGACTCCAGACAGCTGTATTAATACAGCTTCCCAGTTATTTTACTGGGGCTCTGGACTCACCCTGTTTTCCTGTTTTGTTCTCTGTTGGATCTTTATTTTTGTAACAGCTTCATTTATAACAATACGAAAATCAGCTAAAACCTGTTTCAACGTTAAGATATTTTTTAACCTTTTGATTGTACTTTAAGTATTTAGTCTAAATCAGTACTTGTTGACTCCTATTAGACCCACTGTTATAAAGTTCTGTGAAAACTCATTTAAAACAATCTAGATATTTGTGTAAGATGGCAACTTCTTATGTACTCAGATCAGTAAATGTGCATGGCCTGAATGGCTGTATTAAGCGCAAGAAAATAACATCCTTCCTTCTGAAAGATAAACCGGATGTAGTTTTCTTGCAAGAGACTCATTTAAAACCGCAAACAAAATCAGTATTGAACACCAGTTGGTATGACCACCAATACCATGCAGGAGGCTCCTCGAAGTCGCGTGGTGTCGCAATTTTGCTGGCAAAATCGGTCCAATTTGTCCTTGATGAGAAACTGGAAGATCCTCGTGGCAGATTTCTATTCTTAAAAGGCACTCTAAACAACGAGCAAACGACCTTGGTTTCCATGTATGCTCCTAATGAGAATCAAGAACACTTCATAGAAGAGACACTAACACAACTAGACAACTTTAAGACCGGTCAAGTCCTCATTGGTGGTGATCTCAACA
>NW_015170947.1:296979-297085 GCF_001447785.1 Gekko japonicus
GATCTAACTCTGTATTATGAAGCAACCCAACTCGCCTCAATTGTGCGTATCTTAACTGCTGAAACAATACCACGTTGGCAACAAATTGAAGAAACTATCTGCGATG
>NW_015170947.1:297635-309814 GCF_001447785.1 Gekko japonicus
AGCAGGAACAATGGACAGAAATTTTGGGATCACCAAGTTTAACATCTAGAATTTTCAACGTTAAACTAACTTCATTCAAAACACTACACAGATGCTACCTTACTCCGGCACGCCTACACAGAATAAACCCACAACATACCAAGTATTGTTGGAAAGGCTGTGGACAAACGGCAGATTTCATACATTGCTGGTGGACCTGCCCACACATTCACTCACTCTGGCAACAAATTTTGTCGCAAATCAACCTCATCACTGGACTTAACTTACCTGTACTTCCGGAAACTGTTTTGCTCGACGCTCTCCCAGAGTCCTGTGAATGAAAGACCCAAAAAATGTTAACCTCTACGCTCCTAGCTATAGCAAGACTAACAATCGCCCAGAAATGGAAAAGCAAGAACGTCCCAAAACTGGCAGACTGGCAAAATAAACTTTGGGAACATTTCGTATATGGCAAGTCGACTTTTCAACAAACTCAGAACTCTTTAGAAACCTTTCAGGCAATTTGGTACCCAGTAGTACAATATCTGACAACAGAGAACATTGTTCCACAAAATGATCATCTCAAAGATTTGCTCCACTTTTAATATGGAGAAAGATAACTCAGACATTCTTTTAAACAGAAAATTTTTTTCAGCCATGCACATTACTTTCTTGCTGTATAAGGCCTGTAAATTAATAGGTTTTGTGTTCATTTGTTATTCACCTGTGACGTTGTGTTGTTATGTATCTTGAAAATCAATAAAAACTTTAATCAAAAAAAAAAAAGAATGCACCCTTAACAAGGCTGTCTAGATGTGTGTGGTTTTTTTGCTCTTAACACATTATCCCAGAAGTGACCAAAAAGTGACAACAATGCAGAGTGTACAGAAAATGAAGAAAGAAAATGAAGGTCATTATATCAGGAGCTAGAATGTTTTAAAGTATTGCTGAACAAAGTTTGAATCCAGTGGCACCTTAAGTTTTGGTGTAGCATTGTTACAGGTAATGGAATTTCTTTCCTTTCCTTCTTTTTAAAAATATTTTAGATATGTTTTCCAGTGCCTATGCCAACCACAGCCCTGACCTGGATAGCCCAGGCTAGCCTGATCTTGTCAGATCTCAGAAGCTAAGCAAAGTCAACCCTGGAAAGTATGTGGATAGGAAACCTTCAAGGAATACCAGGGGTGTGACACTGAGGCAGGCAATGGCAAACCATCTCTGAACATCTCTTGCCTTGAAAACCCCATGGGGTCACTATCAATCAGCTGTGAATTGACAGCATTTTCTACCACACTATACCAACCACAAAGTGTGGAGAAGAAGTGGCAAGTGCACACAGCAACAGCCACCATTGTTATGCAGCACTGCCAGGCATTAGGAAATGGCTGCAATCTGGGCAGGAACCCTGAACAGTGCAAATGCCACCAGGGTAGTATTGGGCAAGACACAGTGGAGGACAGGACAGCTAATGCTGGGGATAGACATATGTCCTGGGCAGAACTGGAGTAGCAGACAGACAGTGGTGGGTGGATGCATGGGTGGGAACTACCCCAACAGAACCCAATGCAGCACAGTTGAATGAGTGAGCACAGTAGTGGAGCAGTAGTTGGAAGAAGGACAGGGGGGAGGGGCAGCAGGGGGAAGCAGCAAACTGAAGCATGGCACGCCCTGAAAGGGCCCCTCAGGGAAGCCCAAAATTTTTCCTGTAGCCTGCCCAATGCACCAGCTTTCTTCACCTTGCCCACTTTTCATACTGTTAGCATATTTCCCCTCCCCCCAAGTATCTGATTCTGCTGCAGAAGAACATAGACAAAAAAAAACCACACAGACAAAATATATTGTCAACATTTAAATCAAACTATGTCTATCTTTTTTTTAAAATAAATCTTTGTGCCTGTACCCCAAAATGGGCCTAAATAGAGTTGCCAGACTCCCCCGGTGGGAGGGGGGTCCCCCACTGCCAGGACTCCTACCCTGCCATTAATCAGCTGGCTAGCTGGGAGAAAGAGGTACTTTTCTCCCTTTCTCACAATACGAGAACTCGTGGGCACTCAATGAAATTGCTGAGCAGTATTGACATGTATGTCTAGGTTGTAGTAAGGTAGAAAGGTGTTACTGAGTTTAGATCAGAATGACCTAGTATGTAAGTCTTAGCTGTCATGCTAAGTGGTTAATGATCTTACATCCAGGTGGTAAACTACCAGGTGATACTCTTTGTACATAGTTAGAGTAGGTAATTAGTCTAACCTGTTAGTGATTGGATGGAGTTTGTATATATGCTGTAAGCTTGATAAGCTGGGTTGGGGGATATAGCTCTCTCCAACTGAGGTATGTCATGCTGTGTAACAGTCTGTGTATTCTCTGTGTAAATATTCACCATTATTGCACTATAAACTTTCTGCCTTTCACTGCCAGTTGGTCTCCAGGCTTCTTATTTACTGCACCCAATAAGCAGTTGGATTAGAACAGATAAAAGGAAGTAGTTCTTCACCCAGAGAGTGATTAGCACATGGAATTCACTGCCACAGAAGGTGGTGGCAGCTACAAGCATGGACAGCTTCAAAAGGGAATTGGATAAACATATGGAGCAGAGATCATAAGAACATAAGAGACACCAATGTTGGATCAGGCCAAAGGCCCATCCAGTCCAACACTCTGTGTCACACAGTGGCCAGAAATACCAGGTGCCATCAGGAGGTCCACCAGTGGGACTAGGACATTAGAAGCCCTCCCACTGTTGACCCCCCCCCAAGCACCAAGAAGACAGAGCATCACTTGCCCCAGAGCCCCTATTAGAGATCCATCAGTGGCTATTAGCCACAAGTTATAGATAGGACCTCTCAGGCTGGGGCAAGTGATGTTCTGTAATGTTGGTGCTTGGGGGGGGGGGGAAGACAGTGGGAGGGCTTCTCATGTCCTGGCCCCACTGATTGACCTTCTGATGGCACCTGGTATTTTTGGCCACTCTGTGACAGACTGTTGGACTAGATGGGCCATTGGCCTGATCCAACATTGGCTTCTCATATGTTCTTACATTCTTATGTTCAAAGTAGAATGGAAGAAGCAGCACTTTTTAACTTCTCCAGTCACTTTCTTCAGTCTGTAATTTTTTTTGGGGGGAGGGAGTGTTTTGTTTACAGCAGTGGCAGCAGCAGTTGTCACAGTTTAATTCAGAATATCATTTACAAAACTTAACATGAAACTCACTTTCCCCAAAAATAGGCTGTATTTTCACTCTCGAAGTAATGAGCCATGTTGTAGAGGTTATTGAAGTGTATGTGCTGAGTATGCCTGTTCCTATCTTTCTGTGTTATAGAAGACCTGGTGGTGATATCACTATAGCTATAGAAAAGCAAACTATAGGACATTTCCCTATCATGTCCAGTTTGGCCCAGCTCCTGATCAGGTCCGCTAAGCCCTCTCGGCCAGCTGATCGGCAGCAGGTCTGGGTCCTGGGGGCAAGAGTTCCCTCACCTCCATCTGGAGACTGGCAATCCTATTCAGATGTTGCACAGCAAGACTGAGTCCAATAAAGTGTCAAAATCCAAAGTCCAAGACAAGGACACTGGTCAGCTTGATCTGCCCAGAATCAGCAAGTGTCTCAAAGGCAGGTATAATGCAGACATAGAGCAAAACTAGGATGAAAAATCTTTCCTTTATGCTCAACGACATGTGTTGGCCTGATTCTAGTTAACCAATCAAATGTGTAGCAAATCTGACTTGATCAGTCAGGTATATTGCTAACCATGTGACTCAACAATCACATGATTTTGCTAATTAGACTCTGCAGCTTCATCGGGTCCAATTAAGTGAACACGTTCTCCCACCCATGAGCTTGGGAACTAATGAGATGGACAAAATCCTCCTAGATGCTTATTGTCAGGCCTTGAAACTGCCATGCCTAATTGTCCGACCAGCACCTGGGTTACCTCCCATCTCCCTTATCTGCCTCCTTGAAGTTACAAGCAGTTTGACTTAAGTTCTTAAACTTCCATGTTTTTGGGCTAGACCTCATCTTGAACCATTGTTTGAATTTAACAAGGAAGTGTTTAAAGTGACCAGTTTCTTGACAGTTATGCTCTGTTGCTCAGGGTCCTGGAACCAGCCCAGACTGGGCACATGCTGTCGTAAGCATATGTCAAGAGACAGATGTATATATTGTGACTGGTTCTGATTCCATGGCTTTATCTCAGTGACATGTATGACTCATAATTTTAGTTCATCTGTTTTCCTTGAGTGTTTAGATGTCCATCTGGATATACCTTAGGTCTGGCAGTTTATGTGGCAAACATAAATGAACCTAAACTTCCTTTTACCTGTGTGGTATGTAGCAATTTAGTTCACTGAAATCAAAATTTGAGCTTGGTCCTGCTTAGACAAAATTTAACAGAAATCTGATACAAATAGCACAATTTCCTAGCTAAAGGATACAATTACCAACACAGGAAAGGATAAAAATTATGGGAGAATTAGGGAAGTGGTGGTGGTGGGAATTATGCTTCTGTATTGTTATACACTTATCACTTTATGGCTTCTGTCAGTCCCATGTTCAGTTTCAACTTGTGCTATATGACTGATAGCAGTAATATATTTTTGCTCCAGTGGGCTTGCACTTGAATATGCATCTCTATACAGCAGAAGGCACAGTAATCAGTTTGTAGTCTGTGATCAGCAACTGGCATCCCTCCCTGATAGGAATGTAAAAAGCATATGCCATTTTGATCCAAACAGTACATATTATGCCATGGAAGTATGTACATGTTCTTTTAACCCATTTCTGTTGGTACATGCCAGATTTTTGTGAGTGTGTGCATGGAAGGAGAAATGCATTGAGTACACATTATCATTGACAGAGTATTATAGAAGCATGAATTAAAGCATGTCTTTAATATGCATAAAATAAATAAATATGTTAAATATACAAATTTGCACATTCATACAAATATGTCATGGAGCACTCGATACAGAAAAAACTACAGAACAAGTATCAAATAGAAGGCTGCATCCCACTGGAAAGATCTATACACACAAAAGGAGGAATTTTTGCCACAGCCACACACACGCACCAGTAGCTTGCCAACTCTCCCTTATGCTGGTCTTAGGGGTTGTCCATATTCCTGTATTTTGTATGGGGAATATTTCAGGCAGCAGGAGGAGGAGGAGGAGGAGGTGAGGATGTTTGGATGGGATCCAACCAGGAATGATTAACATTCATCCAATCCTCCTAGCAGCCTAGCATATCCACATTCCATTACCATGTTTCTCTGTAAGTTACCCCTATATTCTCTTTGTAAACAACAACAGCAAGTTGGTGGGTATATTTTGTCTGGGTGTAAGAGTTAGTAAATTACTTTTTCCTTTGATAGATTGCAGGCACATATCTTGTGGTGCTAAATCAACCTGGCAAAACAATACAAAGCAAATGCATTTGACAATATAATTATTGTCATCTTCCCCACATTTCTTGACAGTATTGTGAAGATGCAGCATGTGCCTTCAGAGAGCTAAGAGTCTTTTAGATTTGCACTTGTTGCATGAAGTCTCAAAATAGAAAAGTACCTTTGGGTGACACCCACATGGTAAAAGATATTAATTGCAGACAAGAAGTAATATTAAACTTGCTCCATTGTGATACAGGCTTTCTGTGTGAGTGGAAGAACTACATTCATCAGATGCATGGGTAAAATAGCCAGAGAAGCTGGTGTCTAACAATGCATTAATGAATTATATAAGATAAATGAAGCTGGCCAATACATTCTCATTTAAAATTAAATGCCATGTACTGTAATGTATTGAAATGATTACATGAAGCACCTCATAGGACTCCCATGTTAAGCTTCGAGCCAGACCAGGGCTCCTCTGAGCGAACTTCCTATTGGTCGCTTCGTAACAGCGACCAATCAGAACGATACCATTCCCGAGGAGGGAAAGACTCCCATTGGTCTTTATTCTAGCAATCTCATTGGTTGTTATTTGTAAATAGGCGTGGCTACATTAGCCCGGTTATGTTTAAAAGGAGCATAAGCTCCCACTGTTTTCTGTTCTGGTTTCTTACTGAGTTAGTGCTTGTTCGTTACTTCTAAATAAAGCTGAATCACTTGCTGAATCACTCTACGAGTCCTTTGTTAGCGCGATCTAACAATTGGCGACGAAGGTGGGATGTTAGAGCAGGTAGGCAGCCCTGCGGACATCCACACTTCGGACTCGGAAGAAAGCGAGCAGAGCACAGCAGCCGATCCGGCGGAGGCGCCACCAGCTCCGGTGCCCAAGTCTCCCCCGATGGCTGGAAGCCAGAAGTTCGAGTGCTTCGAACCCTCCTCAGAAGACTGGGACTCCTACCTGTCCAGGTTCGAGTTCCATCTGGAGACCCACGACATCACCGATGAGGCGAAGAAACGAGCATGCCTCCTGAGTTCCTGCGGGAAGGGGACCTTCGACATAGCCAGGTCGTTGGTGGCCCCAACTGATATAAAGACTGTCACCTACGCTGACATCACGGAGAAGCTTAAGGCTCACTATTCTCCACAACCGTCGGAGATCGCCTGCCGGCACGCTTTTTACAAGCGGAACCAGGCCGGAGGCGAGACCATCGCAGATTTCGTGGCGGCCCTTCGCAAAGCCGCACGGCCATGTAATTTCCACAACGTGGAGGAAGCCCTCAGAGACCGTCTCGTCTGCGGTCTCAAAGATGAAAGGCTGCAACAGAGGCTGTTCGCCCGCACCACCCTGACCTGGGCAGTGGCCTACGAAGAGGCCGTGGCCGCGGAAGCAGCGGAGAAGTCCACGAAGGAGGTCCGCCAGCGGGTGGCAGAGCCCAGTATACACGCTCAACGAGACAGCGAGGGCGAAGACGCGGATGATGACGTCAACGCGGTTCGAGGCAAGCGGACCCCAGCGAAGACTACCAACGTCAAGCCTTGCTCCGGTTGTGGCGGGAAACACCAGCGCGACTCCTGTTGGGCTCGTGATGTCGACTGCAGAGCGTGTGGGCGGCGTGGTCATCTGGCCAGAGTCTGCAGATCAGCAAAGAAGGATCCCTCAACTAACAACCGGTCAGCGCAGAGGGGCACTCCAGTCAGCACCCAAGGCAAGACCCGTTCCTCAGCATCGGAAGCAAGCTGCCAGTTGACGGCGACCTTGTCGAGCGCATCGGCCGTAAATCGCACCAGCAGCCAGGGCAAGATCACCGTGACTCCACTCCTCGACGGCCGACCCTGTACAATGGAGGTGGACTCAGGATCGTCCGTGACGGTGATTTCTGCCGCGTCCTGGCGCCAGTTGTTCCCGAACCGAAGCCGGCGGCGGCTCCAGCCTGCGGGAACCAGAGTGTCCGACTTCCAGGGCAACCGAATTCCCTTGGCCGGACGGGACTCTGTTACTGTTGAGTATAAGGGGAAATGTGTTAAACTGTCATTCCTGATTGCAGAGGGAGACCGGGTTAACCTGCTAGGGTTAGATTGGTTTGAGCCATTGGGCATTGGTATTTCTGGGATTAACAGGATGTCTGAAAATAAATGGGGCATGCTGTACGACCTGTTCCCTGATGTATTTGCCGAAGGGTTGGGGAGGTACAAGGGCCCCCCGGTTGCGTTTGACTTAGATCCGTCAGTCAAACCTATTAGGTTGAAGTATCGGAAAGTACCTGTGTCTCTCAAACATAAGGTGGAAAAAGAGATTGACAAACTAGTTGAGCAAGGGGTTTTAGAGCCAGTACCATACAGCAAATGGGAGACCCCGATCGTAACCCCTGTCAAATCAGATGGGTCCATACGACTATGCGCCGATTACAAATGTACGATTAACAAGGCGCTGCAGCAACATTCGTACCCGGTCCCGGTAATAAGCCACATTTTGGCTTCCCTGGGGGGTGGCAAGATTTTCGCCAAATTTGACCTGGCCCAGGCATACCAGCAGTTGCCTGTCACCCCGGAGGCTGCCGAGGCCCAAACAATTGTAACCCACCAAGGGGCTTTTAAAGTGAACAGGCTGCAATTCGGGGTCAACGTAGCACCTGGGATTTTTCAGGGCCTCATGGAACGTCTACTAAGGGGGGTACCTGGCACAGTGCCCTATTTTGACGACGTGCTGATTGCGGGCGGGTCTGAACAGGAACTACTGGACCGGGTTAAAGAGGTCCTCAGGCGTTTTCAAAATGCCGGTCTCAGAGTTAAGCGCTCAAAATGCACGCTCGGGGTGGAAAGTGTGGACTTCCTGGGGTTTCGCATTGACGCAGAGGGAGTCCACCCCACGGATGAGAAGGTATCTGCAATCCAAAACGCCCCCAGGCCGGTGAGTAAGAAGGAGCTCCAATCCTTTTTAGGACTCCTGAATTTTTATCATGCGTTTTTACCGCATAAGGCATCAGTGGCGGCCCCTTTGCACGCGCTTTTGCACAAGGAGGCAAAATGGAAGTGGGGGCAGGCCGAGGAAAAGGCTTTTGTGGGAGTCAAGGAGCTGCTGACATCTAATGCCGTACTCACGCATTATGATGAACACAAGCTCCTGGTGTTAGCTGCTGACGCTTCACCTTTTGGAGTAGGCGCAGTTTTAAGCCATCTGATGCCTGATGGGAGCGAAGCGCCTATCGCTTTTTATTCTAGATCACTATCTGCGGCAGAGCGGAACTATGCCCAGATAGACAAGGAGGGTCTGGCGTTGGTAGCGGCTGTCAAAAAGTTCCATGATTTTATTTTTGGCAGACGATTTTTGCTGGTCACTGACCACAAGCCGCTACTGGGGATTTTTGCGCCCGATAAGCAATTGCCAAACATCATGTCCCCACGCATGCTTAGATGGGCGATATTTTTGCAGGCTTATGATTTTGACTTAGAGCACCGGCCTGGGAAAGCGATTGGGCATGCGGATGCCCTCAGCCGGTGCCCGGTGCCGGACATTGGCGCAGACCCTGCCCCCGCCTGTGAGGTCTTGGCAATTGAGGAGCTTCCTCGACCCCCGGTATCATCCAGGGACATTGCAGCACACACGGCCAAGGATAGCGTGCTGTCCCGAGTATTAAACTGGGTTTGGAGGGGGTGGCCGGTTGGAAGCGTTGAACCGGAGTTCGGCCCTTACAAAAGCCGTCAAAATGAACTATCCATTTCTAAGGGCTGTGTATTATGGGGGAACAGGGTGGTGGTTCCTGACAAACTCAGGACGAGAGTGTTAGAGTCGCTGCACGAGGGTCACCCCGGTATGGTACACACCAAAGCGTTGGCCAGAGGGTATGTCTGGTGGCCGGGGCTGGACAAAGAGATCGAAGAATGGGTACGAGGGTGTCCCAAATGCCAGCAAGTCAGACCCGATCCCCCACAAGCTACACCCCAAGGCTGGGAGTCATCTGGTAAACCCTGGGCCAGATTGCATATAGATTTTGCTGGCCCTCTCCAAGGGCAAATGTTCCTAATTGTGGTGGACGCTATGTCCAAATGGCTGGAGGTCGTGCATATGAAATCGACCACATCACTTGCTGTGATCCATGCGCTCCGCCGACTTTTTGCCACCCACGGGTTGCCTGACGTCATCGTCAGTGACAACGGGCCTCAATTTGTGTCTGAGGAATTTAGGCTCTTCCTCACGAGTAATGGCATACGCCAAATGACTTCGGCCCCTTTCCATCCGGCATCTAATGGCCAAGCCGAACGGATGGTCAGGACGGCCAAAGAGGCCCTGGGTAAAATGGACGAAGGGGACTGGAGCCAGAGGCTGGGCTCCTTTCTTTTGCTGCAGCACACCACCCCCTGTAGTGCTACAGGCCGTAGTCCGGCCGAATTGTTAATGGGGCGGAGACTCACGACCCGTTTGAACCGAATGCACCCAGACCTCACTGAAGAGCAATCCGAGCGTACCACGGCGCAACCGAAGGTGCGCATGTTTGAAAAAGGGGACAAGGTTTTCGCACGAAATTATGCAAACGGGCACTTATGGCTTCCTGGGGTTATATCCGACTCTGTGGGTACTCGAATGTATGTGGTGCAGTTAGCTGACGGTCGAATATGGCGGCGCCACATAGATCAGTTAAGGAGACGTTGGGCTAGGGACAGCGCTGACTCTCCGACGGCTGAATCCCCTGATGTCGAGTGGACACCCCCAGAGCAGGCGGTGAGTACCGAAAGGCCCGGTACTGTCCCCGAGTCAGGGCAGAACCCTGTGTGCGGGGCTGAAATCCCAGTCGAGTCTGTGCCTGATCCAGGCTGTAGTGAACCCCACTCTGACCCACAACCTTGTCTGCCCATGGAGCCTGCACCGCTCCGCAGGTCCCAGCGTTCGCGGCAAATGCCGACTTATCTGAAGGACTATGAGTGTAAATACTGTTGGAATAACTGATGTACAAAGGTTGATTGCATGTTTGTAAATAATAAAACAATTGGGATGATGGCTTAACTTAGGGGGGAGGAATTGTAATGTATTGAAATGATTACATGAATCACCTCATAGGACTCCCATGTTAAGCTTCGAGCCAGACCAGGGCTCCTCTGAGCGAACTTCCTATTGGTCGCTTCGTAACAGCGACCAATCAGAACGATACCATTCCCTAGGAGGGAAAGACTCCCATTGGTCTTTATTCTAGCAATCTCATTGGTTGTTATTTGTAAATAGGCGTGGCTACATTAGCCCGGTTATGTTTAAAAGGAGCATAAGCTCCCACTGTTTTCTGTTCTGGTTTCTTACTGAGTTAGTGCTTGTTCGTTACTTCTAAATAAAGCTGAATCACTTGCTGAATCACTCTACGAGTCCTTTGTTAGCGCGATCTAACATGTACTATTTCCCATATTTCAAGGTTTTTGCTGCTGAGCACCTTTGAATTAAGCTCTAAGCTTGATAGGAGCTAAAGTGTTTTTCTAATATACTTCAATATATCTTCTGTAGTTTCTGAATTAGGAATGGGCACAAACCAGTTCATGAGCCAAAATTCAGCATGAACTTGGCCTTGTCGAGATCCCCCAAACAAATGTCTGTTTTGGTTTGGTTTGGCTATTTGGGCCATTTAAACCTAACAGCTGAGTAGCACGGGTCTGCAGTTGGCCTGTTAAGTTTAAATGGCTGCAAGACATTTCACCAGTTGATTTTGCTTTCCCTGCTTCCGGGTGGGGGAGGGAGCAAAATGGACTAGTGAAATGGCTCACAGCTGACAAGTGCACCTGCCCCACTTTTAGGCAGCCATTTAAACCTAATGGCTGTGAGCCAGTAAACTTGTCAGTTGCGCTTCCCCCTTTTCAAGGTGGGGGGAAGTGAAACAGCCATTTAACCTTTCCTGGATGATTCCCCCCTTTCTGCAGCCAGGAGAAAGGAGGATCCGAACTGGCTGGTTTGGAGCATTTTTGGATCGGTACAGGGTTTGGTTTGAGGGCTGCCCCAAATCTTGAACCAAACTGGAATTTGTAGGAATTTTGTCACTTTCAGTGCTACAATTACACAATTCCCTAAAAATAGTAGGACTGTATGTCCCAAAGGATGTTGCCCATCATTATATGGTCATTCTGAAGTAATTCTGTAGTTCAGCAATAATACAAAAATATAATTGAGTTCCACTGTTGTCAGTGTTTCATGCGTGTAATTTCACAGCCCAATGGGACCTACTCCCCATATCCCTTTCCACCCCTGGCCTTTTGTCATAGGCAGTTCAGCAGCCATTTCTATAAAGAAGCAGTGAGCAAATCAATCTTTCTTCCACCAATGGCCCTTGAAGTGAAAGAATCATAAGGACTGTGTGTGTAACCCAGCAGAAGCTTGGCTACATAGATCCCTCTCCTTAATTATCTTTTTCACTTGGAGACTTGGGGCGGGGGGAGAATCAAGCCAACAAATGGCAGCACCATTGTGGCTTAGCAAGCAATTATGCCATTGCTTCAAAACAAATTCAAGGCATTATAGTTTTCAGGGTAACAAACATTTATAAAACTGAATGACTTCACAACCACAGGTATAACTGAATCATAATTGCTATGAACATAGCAACATTTGCAGAGACAGGATCTTAAATGCCCTTAGAAAGGACTCTTTGAACAAAGGCAAGTCCTAACACAAAGAAAACAGAAAGTCCATAATATTCACTTAGAGAAGTGCAGGGCTGCTGCCTCACCTGTGCTCTTTGACGGCTCCTGCTTTTCATGCTTTTCTGGCTTGGGCCTGCAAAGTAATTAGCAGTTCCCTCAGTCAATCCCTAGGCATTCTCTCTCCTGCTACAGACCAGGCTGACTCAA
>NW_015170947.1:309854-341560 GCF_001447785.1 Gekko japonicus
ATAAACCCTTCCTTTATAATATCTTGTGAAAGGGAAATTCTGCTATGTATTTTTCCCCTGGTGGGGCCCATCTCATATCTGCAAAGAAATTAGTAGTTTCCTCAGCCACGCTCTAGACCTTTTCTCTCCTGCTGTTGCCCAGACTGACTGAAGGCATTGGGCCCTTGCAGCAGGTAATACAAGAGGAACTCTACTAACTGCCTATGCTCTGTGACCTTTTGCTCCCTAGGCTATAAATTCTAAACCTTTTCATATAAATAACTTGTTAAAGAGAAAATAACATGGGCTACATATGCATGGAGGGTGGCATGCCAGTGGGCATCTTTGCTTAGGGTCCCCAAGAACTACAGCAAATCTTGAGCCCAATTATTTGCCAAAGTCCCTTCACATTCTCATAGACTTGTGTCTGAGGTGTCAAAAGGAATATCTACAGAGTACTGAGCAGTGCAGCAGCACAATATTCAAAGTACAGAACTGTTTCATTAATTTCCTTTGAATACTCAGTTGATGAATGGGTCTTAGAAAATCACTATGCCTTCATCAGGTCATCTGAGCAACTGAGCTTTATTCTTTGAGAAGTTTCTGCTATCTGAGAGCCAACCCAAATCATGAAGATACACCTTCCTCTGTTTCTTGTTACTGTGCCACTCTTTTCCTGTCTTCCTATCAGCTCTTAGTTACTAGTATGCAGGGGTCATTTTGTGGAAAAAGAGGTGCAGGAGCTCATTAGCATAACTCATTAGCATAACTTATTTGCTTTTGCCACACCCCCTGACATTACTGGAAGTGTGTCAGAAGGTAACACCCACTGCTCAGGCTCCACTGGACTGTTTTGGATTGCTAGCTATTGGGGGGGGGATTGTGCAGATCTGTCCTCGCAGAGGAGGGAGAGCTTGTACCTGAATAAAACTTGGTCTTAAAGGTTCCACTGGACTGTTTTGGACCGGGTGACCAGGGGGAGCTCTGCAACCTACCTGGTTGCTTCTTGCTCTGACTGAGGGCTGCTGGGAGCAGGGGCGGGGCTTGTTGCATGTGCCCGCCCCCTGGGCTCTTAACTGCTGAAGCTCCGCTCCTGTGCGCTCCTGCAGGAAATGACCCCTGCTAGTATGATTGTTGGTGTCCGCTTTTGTACTGGGCAGTCCAGTTTTTGCACTTTCTGACCAAGAACAAAAAAAAGGGAATAGACCGGACATATAAAAGTCTGGTATTTTTTCTAGTTGAGACTCTCCTGGAAGAAAAGTGGCATAGCAAGGCCCCGTTCATACGAGCCCATTTGGGACGGGAGTGGGACGAAACAGGGGCGGAGCAAACGGACGCGATCCCACCTCAACATCTGGGGAGCGTGCCGTCTCCGTCCCTGATCCAGCCCAAATGGCGATGCCCCGCTGCAAAAATGAACCCCCTATCTAGGTGGTTGCAGCCGTCCGGAGCGCCCCAAGCCGGCCGTGGGATCGGCGGCGCGTCCTTGCGCCGCCGCATCCCAGCCCCCGGCCGTACTGCGCATGCTCGGGCATGCGCAGTTCGGCAGCCTCCCCCTCCCATCGGGCTCGTCCTCCCCGGCGTCTGCTCTTGTCGGGAAGAAGAAGCGCTGCGGCCAGGGGATCCGTGGGATCCCGCCGCAGCGTCTCAACGTTGGAGCGGCTCTATTAGCCGCGCTTTTGCCTCGTGGTTTCCCTGCCGTGTGGCAGGGGCCCAAGTTTGGCAAATTGCCCTAAAATGGTGCTACAATAAGCTGACACTTCTTTTCATTATGTAAGCACTCAAAGCCCCCAGGGAGTGCAAGCCTGGTGGCTTTTACTACTGTAGCCACCTTCAGATTATTGTGAAGCTGCTGGCTGCTGGCACAGAAGTCTTGGCTGCTGAGTTCTTTAGACCACATCCCAAGGGAAGCTGCTACTCCTGCTCCAAGCCACCTTCTGTGAGCCTCCACAAGCTGGCCAGAAGGGCTCTGAAGGTTGCGAGGTGGGTTGGTGGAGCAGAAGAAAAAGAGAGGGGAGGGGAGGAGGAAGATTGAAGAGCCTTTCTCCAAATTTCCCTCAGGAAAGCCCCACTACAGTGCCTCCTCCTTCAGTCCCTTTCCGTGCCTCAGGCTGGGATGGGGACGCTCTAATATGGGGGCTACTTATTCACAGTGATCTTATATATTTAGTCTGCTTTACCCTCCCCATAAATCTGTGTTCTACTTAGAGTGTCTTGGAAGGAGACAAATTAAAGGGGGAGAATATGAGAAATTCCCTTCTCCCACCCAGTTGCCCCAAACATCTTCACAAGGAAGCTCTACTGCCTAAGGGACTGCTTATTCCACCTGAGGCCATGCCACGGAATGACGCCACTTTCCATAGCAAACCTGTTCCTCTACCACATAATCTTAATGTGTTCCAATCAGAGTAACTTGTAAAGAGATAAACTAAAAATGGAGGGGGGAATAATTCCTCCTCCCAAGTCCCCACCAAAATACCTGAAGGAAGCCCCTTTGTGATAATCTACATACTGGGTTGACTGAGGGGCAGTGCCCCTCAATTCTTTCCTAATATGTGGGCATTTCTTCACATGAGGGGATGGGTGGAAATGTCATGTATATAAACTGCTTTATGATTACCCCCACTTCCTTCTCTCTTTAGGAGAGTTCCTCTCCTCCCCCCTAAACTAAATGTTTTAGTTATCATAAATTAAGAAGGTGCAGAGATGCTACAAAGTGCCCTGTTCCTTCCCCTCTGTCAGATCTTCCATAAAATCATTTCAAACAAGCCAGACTTTGATGCCTGTAATCCTTCCTCTTCTGTATGCATGTGTTTCTCTCTCTATCCCCCATCCTCTCTCTCTCTCTCTCTCTCTCTCTCTCTCTCTCTCTCTGTGTGTGTGTGTGTGTGTAAAACATACCAGTTAGTTTGGATAAATTAGATAATTGCCAGCCATTTTGTACCTGTGGCTTAATTATTAGATTTTTAACATCTTTCCATTTTAGTTGCAGTGAAAAAAGAATTTCAAAACCTATGAACTACTATGAACTATGAAATCTAAAGGCGGGATCTTTCCCAGGGTTATTCACTTCCAGTCCATCCCAGCTCATAATGTTGTTTTGAGGATAAAACAGAGGAGAGGAGAATGAAGTGAGGGGTAGGCTGGAGTGGAAACCTAAAGATGTGTAGAAGATAAATCTAGGTTGGCTGGTAGATGAGAAGGAGAAGAGGCAGGAAAGGGAGAGAAGCTACTGGACCTTACAAGGAAGAGCAAGAGGAAATGGTGGGGGGAGGGGAATTTACCCTGCAAGTTCTTGCAGGTTCCCACTTGTATGTGACAAATTTGTATCAAGTATCCCCAGTATATTTGTTGAATCCATCTGACAACCCTATTAGCACTCATGAGTTGATGTTGATCAAGACCAGTCCCCCCCCAAGCCTCACAGCATATCCTGAAGGAAGAAGATGGCAGCACATCACACCTTTAAGGATTTCAAAGAGTTTGTTTTAGGTCCACAGTGATCATATAAAGATTTGCCTGGCTTCTTTTCTTATAAAATATTTCTTAATTAATGCTACATATATCTATAGTACATGATGAATACATGAATGCCAAAAAAGGGAAGAGATATTGTTGATATGGTTTCGAACTCAGCTTTTGGAAACAAGTTTGTTTGGATACAGATATAATCTCTTCAGTTCAATGATAAATCTATGTGAGAAATAAAAAATGTCACTACTGTTGAATATTTAGAAGAACGAGCTGTGGAAGTTTAACACTCATCTAATGATTACTATATTATCACTTTTTATTATGTGGTAAAAACATGGGATTATATTTGAAGCCATATTTCTGTTATGAGCAATAAAAATGAACAGGTCTTAAATCAACCACTTGCTATAGTATATTCTCTTATCTGGTAAATAAATGATTTAAGCAGGTTCATGAACATTGTGAAAATGCTGGAGATCAGAGAGAACAATTCTGCTAATTTGGGATATAATCAATTTTGTTCCATAAATACTTGCATGCTGCATTCATAAATGTTCTACATTTCTTCAAGCAGGATTGCAGGACCATTTTGGGAACCATGCCTTCTGAATAGAACAAGTAGCCTGTTTAGCACAGCAGGTTCTGGCAAAATTATTCAGAGGCTTAAAAAACGTTACATAAAACTCTTTAGAAATTCCACCTCAGTCAGCTTGATAATGAAATTGCTGAAATCAAAACAGTGCCCTGCATTTGAGAAGAAGAAAGCTTGTGAGGAAAATAGGCAACCAAAGTGTGGCTACTAACTGGGCCATTTTTGGTCTTTTATCTCAAGAGAACATATAACTGTGCTTAAAGGTGGTGAGCTTCACCCCCCCCCCGCCAATATACTATATGGACAACTAATAGATGACTGATGCTGCTCAGTGTATATTCCCAACTCTGTGATGCCTCAGGGTTTGGACCAATTCATCCTACCTTCAGGGCTCTTTTTGTAGCAGGAACTCCTTTACATATTAGCCAACACACCCCTAATGTAGCCAGTCCTCCAAGAGCTTACAGAGCTCTTCTTACAGGGGGTACTGTAAGCTCTTGGAGGATTGGCTACATTAGGGGAGTGTCGCCTAATATGAAAAGGAGTTCCTGCTACAAAAAGAGCCCTGAATTGAGCAACTTTCTCTATTCCTGTCATAACTAGTTATGCCTAACCAGTCCATTGGGTTGCCATCTTCAATACCTGAAGATTTAGGGGTGGAGCCTGCAGAAGGTGAGTTTGGGGAGGTAAGGCACCTCAGTGGGGTATAATGCCAAAGATTTCACCCTCCAGAGCAGACATTTTATCCAGGAGAACTGACTTCTGTTGTCTGGAGATCAGTTGCAATTCCAGGAGATCTCCAGGCCCCTCCTGGAGGTTGGTAGCCCTACTGGCAGTCCAAGAAGCAGGCCTATTTAAACCACCTCTTGGAAGCATATGAAGCAAGCAAAATTTTCCCCATGTAGCTGTTCCCCATGCCAGAACAGAGTTTGAGTCCAGAGCAGCACTTTTAAGACCAACAAAGTTTTATTCTGGGTATAAGCCTTCGTGTGCACTTCTGCTGCTGCTTCAGATCAACACGGCTACCCACCTGAATCTAATTCCATGCCAGTCATTGTAGTTCTTTCCTACAAATGTCATGAGAGCACCATAGTATCAATACACACAGAAGCGATCCTCACACAATATAATAATTAGACATTATAAGTGCTTCCTATCAAGGATTCTAAGAACTTGAACATGAACATGATTGCCAGTCAAAGTTATATTGACCAAACTCCTCATTTACACGAGTCAAGCCAATTTACCTGACTATAGTTGTGTTGCTGTTAATCACTGTCCCAAGCAATTTTGCGACTATAAAGTAGCCACTTGTGCTTTAGGGTCTTGATAAATAAACTACATTTGTAAGCTATGTGCTGATGTTTGCCACTTTTGCATCTGTGTAGCTGGCAGACTAAAGTTTCTCACTCACTGGAGAAGTCGCATATTCTTCATGGTCAGGACATTAAAATGAGCCAAGAATCACTTACAGCTCATTCTGTCTTGGCCCTTGTATAATTGGATATATGCTGTAAATCACTGACTGTGGATATATTCCCTGCTTTTTACACCCACACATTTCTCACAATTGCAAAAACTAATTGCAGGATTCAACACCTGAGATCATAGCCACGTACCTTTGGTCAAAAATTACCTGACTTAGATTATTGATCCCCCCCCCCCCCCCCGGCAATAGCCAGCAGAAGTATCCTGCATGCCAGGCAGATGCCAAGACCATACAACATCCTAGGGCTGATGATGAAGTAAACTACCACCCCATGCAGAAGAAAAGCTTAGGGCACCCAGTAGGTTTCATGGCAAAGGATGGGGCTATGTCCTCTGAGTCTGTGGTGGGGAGGACTTGCAGAGCATCATAATGCCCCTATATAAATCAATGGTGCAACCTCATTTGGAATACTGTGTGCAGTTCTGGTCACCACACCTTAAAAAGGATATTATAGCTTTGGGAAAAGTGCAGAAAATGGCAACTCGAATGATAAAAGGGTTGGAACACTTTCCCTATGAGGAAAGGTTAAAGCACTTAGGGCTCTTTAGCTTGGAGAAAAGACGACTGAGGGGTGACATGATTGAGGTTTACAAGATTATGCATGGAAAAGAACAGGTAGAGAAAGAGATACATTTCTCCCTTTCTCACAATACAAGAACTCATGGGCACTCCATGAAACTGCTGAGCGGTCGGGTTAGAACGGATAAAAGGAAGTACTTCTTCACCCAAAGAGTGATTAACGCTTGGAATTCACTGCCACAGGAAGTGGTGGCGGCTACAAGCATGGACGGCTTCAAAAGGGAATTAGATAAGCATATGGAGCAGAGGTCCATCAGTGGCTATTAGCCACAAGGTATAGATAGGGGCTCTGGGGCGAGTGATGCTCTGTCATCTTGGTGCTTGGGAGGGTCAACAGTGGGAGGGCTTCTAATGTCCTGGCTCCACTGGTGGACCTCCTGATGGCACTGGTATTTCTGGCCACTGTGTGACAGAGGGTTGGACTGGATGGGCCTTTGGCCTGATCCAACATTGGCATCTCTTATGTTCTTATCAGAGTGAAATATATTAGGTATTCACTCTGGAAATTGCTTTAAAAAGTCTTCAGCTAGAGATACTAATAGACTGGATTTTTGTTTGTTTTTTAAAAATAATATTGTATAAAGTGTGCTAAGAGAGGACTGTCTGCTCAGATTCAACTGTTGGTAAGACTTGTATAAATGAATTTTCTCAAACTATAAGAAGGATGGATGATCTTTTCCATGTTCAGGTACCCAAAGGGAAGGTGTTTAAAATATTCTGATACATTAAAACCACACAGTTCTTAGCTCTTTTTCCTCCCCAGGTAATTTAATTCGTTTGGAATTCATGCAGCGGTTTTGATGACCACCATGGCATTAAATGGTATTTTAAGTGCTAACCTAAGATGCAACAATATCATTAATCTGAATTAAAGTGCAAGAAGATCAGTCTACTGGGAGCATTATGACATCCAATGTGAAAGAAATTCTTCGAGAGCAGGTTCCGTAAATTTAGATCTATTCTTCTAGTATAGAAAAAAAAATTACAGACCATTGTTGGAACACCTGCTCCCATTCCCTGCTGGCACCCATTTCTGCATGGACTTGCTATTCAACCTGAGAGGAGACATCAGAGATATAGCCCTAGCATAGCAATCAGACCTATGTGGCTGCACTCAATCACTCATTAAGTTGAACAGCATTTTCCATACCAGTGGCTCCATCCGTGTAATTAACTACCAGTTGTTGTCACCCCCCAACCCCAATCACTCCACTTAGCAATGTGAACAGATAAACATAACACTGCTGCCTCAGCTACTGAGGCTGGAGATTATGGGTTGGATCCCAACAAACCTTTCTGCTAGCAGAAAGGGGGACAGCTTTTGTCAATTTCCCTTTTTGTCAATTTCTCTCTGCCCTCTTGTTTTGTTCCTGGTGGTCCCTCACCCTGTGGAGCAGCATTTGGGAGGTATTTTTGTTTGTAGTGAGAGAACGGGGGAATAAGCATGCTCCACTCATAGAAATCTTTCTGTCAGTGTTAATTTTTTGTGGTACCCAAATCTGTATTACTGGACCAGTTTTCCCCCTCTCCCCACTAACCTGCCTGTCTTTTCAACCCTGGACGTTTTCAAGACTAAGCAGAAGTCATTATTAAGCATGTGCAACTCTGCTCCTCATATAGTCACATTTATGTTATTCATTATTACCACTATTCATATTTGTTATGTCCCCATTGTGGAGAAAAGTGGTATATAAATAAAAATAAAACAATGAAAATTAGGCAACCTGAGACTGATAACACACAAAAAGGAACTAAAATGTCTAGACAAATGCAACATTCAAAGTCCTCCCAAACTTCATATCATAGTCACTGCGACCTGTTGCTGGCATGTCCCTTACCACTTCTGATGCCATCAAGGGACAACCTTCTCATGGTGCTCCCAGAAAGGAGCTTTCGAGGCCAGTGAGAAACAGAGATTGTTTGCCATTGTCTTCCTCTGCTGAGTCTTCCTTTGTGGTCTTGCATCCAAGTACCAACCCTGCTTAGCCTCCACGATCTGACAAGATTGGACTATGCCATGCTGCCATCCCTCCCCTACCACTTCTAGCTGGCCACACTTACGTCTGGCCAGCCCCAGCAAATCAGGGAGGCCCTGTGTGAATGCCATGGTTGTAGCATCTGATGGTGAGAAAGAAATGGTAAAACTTTATTCTCAGTACCTGGTGAATGTAATAGTAACCTTCAACAGCTGGATGCTGCTCAAACTCCTATTGGCATGATCTATGGTATCCCTAGAGTTTATTGCTACCTTTGTAGGAAAGACAAAAAAATGAGATGACACTGTAATGAGCTGATACAAATGAGTTTTATAACTTTTTGCAGCATTATCAGGGCTGAATGAGACAATATGAGGAAAAGCTATTATCTGCTTTTTTGTAGTTGTTTTAATATATGCCATTTGATTTAATGCAGCTGTTGGATAAAAATGGCAAAAGAAAATAGGTCACTGTGTATTTTCCCCCTTCTTGTTCTGATAAATGAAATGATATTTACCTGGCTGTGCCACAAGAATGATATTTACTTTTGCTGATGAAGGAAAAGTAGACATTCTCTCCCCCAAGCTGTATTACATTGTTTCATGGCCATTATGTATTTAGGTGCAGGTTCTCCATTAGGATAATTGGACAAATGTTAGCTAACGCTATTGGAAATCTGCACACCTTTGTAGCTAATAAACACTTCAGCACTTTATGAAGAAAATGATTATATTTTACCAGTGATCTAATCAGTACGCACACTAATGTAATGTGAATCTTCACCCTTAGTACTCTTTAAAAGTGGATATTCTAAATGAGATGACTTTTAAATTAATATATATTTTCATCAGCAAATTGGCTGTCACAGGGGGCTAGTCTTTAAAAAAATTGTTGCCAGCTTAGGTTGATCAAAATGCAATGGGATTAACTCTTCAAACTTTATTAAAACAAATTCATTCATGGCCATTGGGGCTGGGGAATCCTATTTCCTCTGTCCCTTCTGTAATTCAAATAAGGCACAGGACCATATTGTCTGGAGTAGTTAATCTCCTAGCCTATAAGGAATGACCATGGAAAAGCCATGAAAGAGAATTCCTGCCTTCTCCACTTGCTTCTGAACAGTAGCTGGTCTCTAGGGGCTAAACAGTAATTTGGGGTTTTCCTATGTTTCACTGTTCATGGGAGCATTTTTCACCAATTTCATGTCTCAAGAGGAAAAGCACTGTAATGAAGTAGGCCATAACTATGGATGGCAGTAATAAGGTGCGGTCAGACGGCGTGCTGAGAGTGGGCCCACCCAGTGACCAGATATTGGGTGTGGTCAGATGGCGTGCTGACTGTTAAACTGCTCTGGTTCTGACTGGATTATATTTGATCTGGATAATCGCAATCACACTTACCTCCCTTATCCCACCTCACCGTGCAGTCACGTCATTCCACGGCATCCACACTAACAATGCGCGGGAGCATGTATCGGCAGGTTCCCCCCCCTCAGTTTGCACATGCACATAGGTGCTCATCCATAGAGGGGGGGGGAGAAACTACCATGGTGCATGCGCAGAACCACCAGGGCGAATCAATCTAACCCCTCCAACAAAAGACTTCCCTTTAAATGTTTGACCCGAAAATGGCCTCCGTGAGATCTCGAACTCATCAAAACTCTAAAACAAGTGACCGTTTAAATGTCGGTTTTCTAAACATGGTAGTGGAGCGCTGTCTATGCGCGCACTGTCGACACTAAAAAAATTGGTGGGCGAAAAGCAGAAGCCTCGGGCAGCTTTCAAGCAGGGAGGGGGTTTAAACCGGAAGTGGCTTGACACCAGAGGAGTGATCACACAGGGGGGAAATGTGGCTTTAAACGGGAGAGCTGAGAAAACACCACTTTGGGACCTGGTAACAAAATACTCCGGGTTAAAGCAGTTTTGAGCCATAAACAAATGGCTGGGGACTGGAGGCAGATGTTGACTGTGTGATCATGCATATAAAATCCATTTCTGAACTGTCACGACACCAGATCAAATGGCACATCTGAACACACCCATAGAGTGGGTTGCACATGATAGGTAGGCCAGCATCTTGAGGCATCAAGTATTGATGGAGGGCAGTTCCTGTAATAGCCCATTGGGTGGGTTTGGAGGAAATATCCTTAGTGAGGAACAGCATCAGCCAGACCCTTAGCTATCTGTGTGACACACATTGAGGAAGAGTGATGAAGCCTGGCACTTCTTGGTGCTGCTTGGCCACATTTTACATGCAAGGAAGGATAAACCAGTGCACTATAATTGCTGGGGCAAATTTGGAGCTTGGGTGGATTTTCTCTAATGGTAGCCATGGGCCACCTTGCTCAGCCCACACCTTAAAGTAGTATAGTATCTGATGATATAGATCAGCCATTTTAATAAACTAGTTAAGTTCAAATATGATTGCCTGTGTCCTTATTCGGGAATGGTGCTGAGACAAAAACTTTGCATGTCTCAGATAACATAAAGTATGTTTTATCATTCCCACCCCTTGAAATAAACTTCCTACATGGCTTAAAGCATACCTTTTTGATTTATAGGGGTCCAAAAAGGCCAAGATAAAATCTTACCAATAACCATACATGTTCATGGAGTTATCAGGGTTGCTAACAGCCTGGAGTGGAGTAATGCCCTACACCTTTCATACAGGCTTAATATGTGGAAGAGGGCAGCTGAAGCTTTTCATGGCATGAAGGTAAATAACATCACCTGGTAAATAACATCCCCCCTCCTGGTTGTTGTCAACCCAAAGAATTGTTGGAAATATTGGTCTGCCACAGCCAGGGGTCATTTCATAGAAAAAGAGCTAGGGGGACTCATTAGCATAACTCATTAGCATATGCCACACCTCCTGACATCACCGGAAATGTGTCATAAGGCCACACACCCCGCCCTCAATGGTCCCGGCCGCCGGTGCCGGCCTTGCAGGTCCACTGCCGAGCCCCATGAGGGGCCCGGCGGTGGATCTGCAAGGCCGGCAGGAGTGCCGTACCACACCCGAGGGAACTGCGTTCCCCCACGTTCCCCCCCGAAATGACCTCTGGCCACAGCCATGTTGCCATTTTTCTTAAGTAGTCTCAAATATATCCAAAGTCCAATTTATCGCATTTACTATAATTTCAAAAAGCAATATGATCAGCAGAACCGTTTTTTAAAAAAATTGCAATTCCTCACACAGCTAGTAAAGTCCCTCATACAGCTTTGCCATGCTTCTCTAGGCCACTGTGGCCTACTGGTTAGACTCTTAGATTAGGACTGAGAAGATCCAGGATCAGCTACTGGCTCCCACAGTTTATGCTGCAACAATAATGCAATCATACACACAGCAATTCCTTTACTGGCATTTCACAGAAATAAAAACATAGTATCTGGGAAATAAAATTCAAATTCTACATACAATAAAATTTCTGTTAAAAGATACCCTGTGTTGAGCATTTACAGAATTTTACTACGTATAGAAGCAGCAGCCAGTAAAAACTTTGCCAAATAATGCAATCTCAAGAATGCTTTCCTGGGAGTAAGTCCCACTGAACAGACCTGTGTAGTATTCTTAACAGACGTGTTTAGTATTGTTCTGTCTGTCACTCTTTGAGGCTTCTTTCTTTCTTTGCTTATGTCATTCTTGGGTCAATGTGTGCCCCCCCTCCAATAAAAAGTACCGTCACTACCGTCCATAAGCCAAGAACACAAAGAGCAAATGGATTCTCCAATAAATCCTCAGGAAATGTCAGATACAATCAAACAACTAAAGAATAACAAGGCTACAAGACCAGATGGGATACCGTCGGAATTTTATAAAACATATAATGAAGTCTTAACAAAACACCTGGTGAACACATGAAATGATATTCTGCTGAAAGGAAACATGCCAAAATCCTGGACCAAAGGCACCATCTTAGTAATACACAAAGAAAACAGAGACCCAACAAACCCGGCATCATACAGACCCATAACCTTGTTAAACCATGATAACAAAATCTTTACCGCAATTCTGGCTAACAGAGTCAAAAAGTTCATCCCAGCCTACATCAATGCGGACCAAACAGGTTTCATCCCTAACAGACAAATACCGTAACTGACAAAAGCCGCAGAAGCCTAAATATTATCACACATGGGAAAACTCTACAGACTGACTCTCTGATATTAGCGTTAGACTTCGAGAAAGCCTTCGATTTGGTCGAGATCCCATGCATTTTAACACTCATCAAGAAAATGGGGTTTGGAAATAACTTTCTAAAGGCACCATGAACACTATATGCTGAGAACAAGGCTAAAGTAAGGGTGAATGGATACAGTTCTAGTAATGTAATACTCTCAAAAGGAACCAGACAGGGTTGTCCCTTATCCCCATTAATCTTTGCACTTGCTATAGAACCCCTAGCCGAGGAATTGAGGAAGACTGATACATTCAGAGGATTCAAGATTAGAGGTTAAGAACACAAGGTAAATCTCTATGCAGACGACCTCCCCCTCTATATTTTTGATCCATTGGCCTCCATCCAAGCTATTCACCAAATGCTGATGTCTTTTGCAACAGTTTCAGGACTGCAGATCAACCAATCTAAGTCTGAAATCTGCAAATAACTCACCAGTACACAACATCCACTTACAAACTTTCAAATTGACGTTGAGATGGTACTTAACTCTACAACACCTACACAAAATAAATATAAACAATGATCCTAAATGCTGGAAGAAGTGCGGACAAGTAGGCACGTTTCTGGAAAGAAGTAACAGCCCAAATTATGTAACAGCCCAAACAGCCCATCTCAGAAAATTGCGTTTAAACGGGAAATTATACTCCTACATAGATGGGATGAATCAATAATACACAACTCTATGGAGACTATCTCGACACTACTTGCAACAGCCAAACTGACAATAGCAGCAGCTTGGAAGTCACCCTCCCTACCCTCCTTGGCAGTGTGGCATGATAAATTATGGCAACAGTTCATTATGGCCACAATCGCAGACTCAATACAAATAACACAATAGACAAGCACAGCCCCACATATGAGATTTATTAAAACATGGTCACCGATACCAAATTATATGTCAAGGAAAGAAATACTCCCGGTTAACACCGCATACCACAAGTGGTTACACCTGTGAGAAATATAAGGTAATTAGATCTGCTAACAAGGTCAAACTCTGCACTCACACTCAGAACAATAATTACAACACTTATCAAAACCAATATACCGAGGGGAACATTTTATCACTTACTAACTAAATGTAGTACTGTACTGGGTAATGTAAAACAAAATATGTGCTATTTGTGTATGTACTTTTCTTGTTATAATAATAAAAATAAATTTAAAAAGCACCTGAGGTACAAAGTGATCTCAGTGTGACATATTGGGATAAAAAATTGCCCCATTTGTTTTTCCCAAAGGAAAACTGATTCAGGGAAGCATTAACGTGAAGTGTTTTAGTTGTCTGTAGGTTGGCACAAACAACAGAAAGGTATGTGCTCCACATACACACAAACCTCCCCTACAATTATATTGTTAAAAGTCAATAATAAAAGATTTTTAAAATTGGAGCTGGGTATTGAGAAGCACACTGACTTCTGTCAAAACTAGCTTATTTTTCAGCAACATTTTACTATTTATTTTATTGTATTTATTTACTAGACTGCTACCCGTGCTTCGCTATGGTATTTAAATTCCGTAAATCCAGTTATAATACTGATTATGTGAAATTTGAAATGTGACATTTGTTGTAGGAATTCTAACAGAGAAGATTGTAGTGTAAGAAATTAGGTGAGACATTCCTACTTTTTTTCTCAACTGAAGGACCTCTCTCGACCACATTGGTGGTTCTGCCCTCAGGTGCTAGGATCACCAGGCTGCTTGATGAGCTCACTCTGGAGCAGGCCCCATAGAACTGTCAATTTAAGAAGCAGTCGTCTGTTAAGTCAACTCCTGCTACCTTCCACAAAAGTGATGAGCTCTCTACTTGTTTCCCTGGATTTCTTTGCTCATATGGAGACTGTGTTGTTCTGAGCACCTCAGGGTGATCTTGCTGGTACTTGGCCTGTGCAGCTCAGTGCACTGCAGGAGTGCTATGTGCAAATGTCTTTGCCACATTCCTAAGTTGCCTCCTCCTTGTAGCATTGGTGTTTCTGGCTCAACGTTTGCCAGGAGCTTTCTTGGGGGCAGTAAGAGGTGAGAGGTGTGAGGGGGAGTTGGTGTGAGGGAGTGGTGATGTGGTGGACATTTCTTCAGGTTCATGAGGGAGGCACACATTGAAATGGCTCCTAGAAATGTCCTTTACTATCTCCCCATAAACATTCATACCCTGGTCCTGCTCCTACACCTGACAGACACCAGCCTGTCTGGTGTTGGGGGGGGGGATTGTATTTAAAGGCACTGGGGAGGCTGGGCCAGCAGCAGTGCTAAGGCAGTCCTGCTGAGCAAACCTCCCCGGTGGCTGTAAGCATTCCACCTCCTCTCCTAGACCTGACAGGCAGCTGCCTGGGCAGTGTAGGAGGGGGAGAAGTATTAGAAGCCACTGTGGAGGTGGGGCTGCACCTGACAGACAACTACCTGTTAGGTGTAGGTTGTAGGAAGAGTGTGTTGTAAGACATCCCACCTCCTCTCCTACACTTGGCAGGCAGCTTCCTGTCCAGTGTAGGAGGGGGAGGAGTATTAGAAGTCACTGTGGAGGTGGGGCTGCATCTGGCAGACAACCACCTGTTAGGTGTAGGAGGTGGGGGGAGTGTGTTGGAAGCCATCAGAGAGGCTGGGCCAGCAGCTTTGCTTCACCTCATAGGTGGTTGTTGGTCACTCCTGATTTCCTCAACTGTCATTAGCTCTGTGCAGTCCCCTGTAACTGGGTGCGGTGTCACTCGTTGGGGTGTGGGGGTGCAGGCGATGCAAAGACGACACAAGACAAACAGCTTCTGCAGAAAGCTGACTGAATGAAGTAAGGAACGAACCAACCTCCTCCTCTCACGCACCAGCTGTATTTATTGAAAAATCCATCTCCTCCTTTCCCCCTCCCTTTCATACATTACATCATCCTAGGCATGATGAACTAAGGAATGTGTGTGCGCGTAGGCAAGTTCTCTGTTATCTCAGCCACTCCCCCTCTCTCAAGGTTACACTGACTGCTTAGTGAGCAGTAAACAGATTCCATCTCGGCCTCTCATGACGTATAAGTATTTCAGTTCCCAATTTCCAGCCGGGAGAATAGTGATTTATTCTGCACTGCTTTCCTACAACTGGGTTTGTTTTTTTTAACCTCAGAACACTGAGCTCTGCAGCTAACCAATCAGAGAGTGGGGGGTGCAGAGAGGCAGCTGCCTGAGAGTCGCATAGGATTCAATGGGGGGCACATTTTCTCCCTTTTGACCCACTTAGGGGTTGAAGTTCTAAAAATCCCTTCTTAGCGAGCACATTTTCCCCCTTTTGACCAACTTAGGGGTTGAAGTTCTAAAAATCCCTTCTTAGCGAGCACCTACACCAGGGTAGGTGCGCTCTCCCCAAATTTGGTGTCTCTAGGTCTTGTGGTTTGGCCTGGGCATTGATTTTACAGTGAGTGGACTTTCTTTTATATATATAGATTGGATTTCTACCCTGCCTTCCCAGCCAAGGCCAGCTACCCTAAAATACAGTGGAATTTGGATTAGGGTAGTAAATAGACCCCAAATACAATTTGTTTTAGATTTTTGTTCACATTTATCTAAAACAACAACAACAGGATATGCACAGGTATGAAGTATGCTCTACCTTTCCCACATTTTATCCACAGTAGGTCTGTCAACCTCCAGAAGTGCCTGGGGTTCTTCTGGAAGTACAACTGATCTTCAGAGTAGGGGTGTGTGCTCAGTATAAACAGAGATGGGGGGGGGGAAACCCTGATAAATACCTTATCAATATTTATCAGGTATTTTCTCAGCCAATCACTAAGGGAGCTATTGATTTGGCTATCTGAAAATGGCCACCGGATAGCCACAGTTACAGGAGTGAATTTTCAGCTTGGAGAAGGCATTTAAAGTTTAAATGCCTTCAGAGTTCATCCTGCACTAGGGTTTGGAGAAGGCATTTAAATTTTGGAGTTCATGCACCATGGTGTGGAGTAGACTTGCACCACAGCTTGGAGACATTTAAAAGGACCACATCCCCCTGTATTGAAAAAAAAAATGGAGAATGGTGTCAAGGTCTGGAGCGCAGGCAGAAGGAAGTCCAAGTTCAGTCTGGGGTCTGGAGCCAAAAAGGGTGAAGCAGGAACTGAGAGTGAAAGTTCAGAGTGCAAGGCAGAAGCAAGGTCGTTTGAAGCCAGTGTCAGAAGCCGGAGAAGTTAGCAGGAGCCGAGAGCAGCAGTCCAAATCACAAACCAGGAGCAGAGTTGATCAAGCCAGGGTCAGAAGCCAGTAGTAGGTAGCAGAAATGAGGTCATGGAACCAGGGGGGTGGAGAGCAGCAAGGCATCACAGAGTAATGACGACTTTGCATCCGCAAAGGAGCCAGCTGAGAGCCTGAAGCTGTTGTTTCAAAATTAGCGCAGCGGCACCGGCGGCCAAGCTTCTGTTAATATTCAGGACTGACAGCTCTTCTATTCTGCATCTAGCCAAGTGCCTTCTTGCCGCTAAGTCTTGCCGGAGCCTGTCTTGTAAGCACACAACTCTTGGGGGTGAATTGGGAGGGCTGTCCATCTGTGTCTGCTGCTTGTCAGCTATCTCTGATCCAGATGCCAGTGCAGGCTGTGATGGTAAATTACTGCTCTCAGCAACTTCAGAGGGGCCGGCTGTGGGTTTGGCTGGAGCTTGCAATGGCCCTTCCTCAGCACCCATGACAAAAGGGGGAACCTTCTTCTGGGGCCCATATAATTGGACCCCCTATTCTAATCGTTTTGAAACTTGGTGGGTTTTTTAAGGAGAGGCTGTGCTGCAAATTTGGTGCCTCTACCTCAAAAAAGGCCCCTCCAGAGCCCCAGATACCCCCAGATCAGATATCCATTATAGCCTATGGGGACCATTGACTATAATGGTCCCCATAGGGTATAATGGAGCCAAAAATCATGATCCCCCCCCCGAATGTCAATACCATACCAATATTGGGATCCAGGAATATCAGGAAATACCATTATTTTTCGGATTCAATATACCCAAACCTGAAAAATACCAATTTTTTGATGTGCACCCCTACTTCAGACAACAGAATATTCAGCTTCACTGTAAGTAACAGTTCTAGGCCTACAAAATATGATCTCCCCCTCAGATAACTTGTTTGGTACATGGAATGCCACCTCCCCCCTTACTTTTCCCACACATGAATGGTGATCTTCCATCATCTTGTAAAATCTGTAAATTGCAAGCAACAAAAGAGGGAGGGGAAGTAGACTTCAAAACAAAGAGAGAAAGCTGCAACTGAGGCAATAATTAATAGGTTACATGAATTGAATATGACAAAGAATATTCTCACATGCAGGGAAATAAAGGGAGAAAATGAGGTTTTAAAAAGAAGCATTATGTTAAGGGACACCTAATAAAAATGGCAAAATTAAATAATACCAGTGAAGGTATCTAGTCTTTGACAAATGTATGACATGCAATAATAATGAGAGACTTCTTAGTAGAAAAGCGATGATTTTCAGAATTTCAATTACACCTAAAAAAATTGCAGTGCTTTTAGACCATTATTTTCCCTGCTTCAATCACTGGGCATTAGACTGCTCATTTACTTAAAATACTTCATATATTAATCATCATTCATAGCCACTCAGACTATGGATTTTCTTCTTCTTTAATGTTTGACACAGTTTACTCTTCCTTTTTTTAATTTTTAAAGCTTTTGCACTACTTCTAGATGCTGTATAAAAGGTATTTGACTTTTTAAAAATATGCTGTAGATTTTCCAGGTTGTGTGGCCATGGTCTTGGCATTGTAGAACCTGATGTTTCGCCAGTAACTGTGACTGGCATCCTTAGAGGTATAACACAGAAAGATGGAGTACTCTTTGTTTTTGACACAGAGAATACTCCATCTTTCTGTGTTATACCTCTGAGGATGCCAGTCACAGTTACTGGTGAAACATCAGGATCTACAATACCAAGACTATGGCCACACAACCCGGAAAATCTACAGCAACTAGTGAACTCCAGCCGTGAAAGCCTTCGACAACATATTAAAACATATACAGCTTGGTCTAGAAAGGTAAAACTGAGTATAAAAGCAAGCCTACATGTGCAAATCAAACATGTGCATCAGAAAGTATGCATTTCTAATACACTTTGGGTTTACAAGGGTGTAACTCTATTTAGGATTGCACAGTTTGTACCTAAGCTGTGTGTTTTTTTAAATTGCTACAGATAAGAGATTATAATAATAGTGATAATGTAACGGAAATACCTCCAGCCTTCAATTGTTTCCAACTATCACTCCACTTAGCCCCAGTCTATTCTGTTCTAACCACAAAAGCAGGGGCAGTACCAGACCACCTCACATGTCTCTTGGGAAACCTGTATAAGGGTCAAGAAATGACAGTTAGAACCAGATATGGAACAATTGATTGGTTTAGCATAGGAAAAGGAGTACGACAAGGATGTATATTGTCACCTTGCTTATTTAATTTATATGCAGAGTACATCATGTGAAATGCTGTCCTGGATGATTGCTGGGAAAAAGATCAACAATCACAGATATGCAGATGATACCACTCTAATGGCAGAAAGTGAAGAGGACCTAAAGAGCCTCGTGCTCAGAGTGAAAGAGGAGAGCGCAAAAGTGGGCTTGAAGCTCAAAATTAAAAAAAAAACTAAGATCATGGCATTTGACCCCATCACTCCTTGGCAAATAGAAGGGGAAGTCGTGGAAGTAGTGACAGACTCCACTTTCCTGGGATCCCAGATCACCGCAGACTGTGACAGCAGCCATGAAATTAAAAGACACCTCCTCCTTGGGAGGAAAGTGATGGTGAACCTAAACAGCATGATAAAAAGTTGAGACATCACCCTGCCAATGAAAGTCTATATTGTCAAAGCAATGGTATTCCCAGTAGTCATATATGGCTGCAAGAGTTTGACTATAAGGAAGGCTGAGTGCTGAAGAATAGATTCTTTTGAACTATGGTGCTGGAGAAGACTCTTGAGAGTCCCTTGGACTGCAAGAAGATCAAATCAGTCAGTCCTAAAAGAAATCAACCCTGACTGTTCCCTGGAAGGCCAGATAATGAAACTGAAGTTCAAATACTTTGGCCACCAAATGAGAAGGGAGCACTCACTGTAGAAGACTCTGATGTTGGGAAAGATTGAAGGTCAAAGAATACGGGGATGACAAAGGATGAGATGGTTAGACAGTGTCATAGATGCAACGAACATGAAATTGAGCAAACTTCAGAGGACGGCGGAAGACAGGAGGGCCTGGGGTGATCTGGTCCATGGGGTCGTGAAGAGTCGGACTCAACTGTGCGACTGAACAACAAACAAGGTCCTCCATTTTTCCTTTCTGTAACCCTTTTAAGGGAGCTGCGGTGGCTCAAGTAGTTAAGACGCTGAACTGCAGGCTGTGGAAGGTCAGTAGTTCAGCAGTTCGAGACCCAGGTGCCGCAAGACGGAGTGAGCTCCCCTTTCTAGTTCCAGCTCCTGCCAACCTAGCTGTTCGAAAGCAAGAAATTGCAAGTAGATAAATAGGTACCACTTTGGTGGGAAGGTAACAGCATTCCGTGCGCCTTGGTGTTTAGTCATGCCGGCCACATGACCACGGAAACATCTTCGGACAGTGCTGGCTCTTCGGCTTTGAAACGGAGATGAGCACCACAACCCTAGAGTCGGATTCGACTGGCTTTCGAGCAAGGGAACCTTTACCTTTACCTTAACCCTTTTAAAGCTATTCCCCCCTTATCTGGGTCCAGTTTAGTAATACTTTAATGACTGGAGGAATGCAGGCAGTTCAATGGTGCATTATTCCATTCTGGAACTGTTTTCTAAAAGCTAATTTTCCATTATCTGGGTACAGTTTGGGTAACAGATCTCTGAAAATTTAAAAGTGTGATGTAACCTAAAAATATTTATAAAAAAGAAATATCAGAAAACCATTAATTCTAGACCATCAGTAGCATCACACAGGCTAAAGGAAGGTCTGATCAAGCATTTCATATAACTCTGGGATAATAATTTTAAAAAAACCTACTCTAAATTGTCAAATGTTAAGCTCGAGCCTTAGAAGAAGGGGTTAGTCACTTAAATAGATTAGCTATGGTCTACCATGTCCTGCGTGTTTGAGAGGATCTTGCAGCAATTTTTCATACAGTTCAAATCAACAAAGGATCTACCCTGGCCCTGGCTTCTGTAGACTGTACCATAAAACCTCCAGGAATTTCCCAACCTGGAGCTGGCACCCCTAGTCAGGGCTGGCCCCATGAGTTTTCTCCCAAAGGCCAAAACAGGCATAGAAAAGTGTCTCCTCCCTCAGCCTTTTACTGACAAAACCAAGCTTAGTTGCCTAACAACAGCCACTGAGGGAAAAGTTGGGTTGCCAGCTGCAGGTTGGGAGATTCCTGGAGATTTGGGGGGTGGATCCTGTGGAGGGCAGCATTTTGGGAGGGGAAGGACTCAGCAGGGTATAATGCCATAGGGTCTACCCTCCAAAGCAGCCATTCTCTCCAGGGGAACTGATCTCTGTCATCTGGAGATCACTGATCTCTGTCATCTGGAGATCAATGGTAACAGCGGGAGATCTCAATGTCCCACCTGGAGATTGGCAACCCTAAGGGAAGTCAGCCACACAGCAGGGAGTTGAAGGGAATGGTGTGATGGCTGCTGGCCCAACTCAGTAGCCAGCCATGGCAGAACCAAGCAGGAGAGAGCCTTTTTCACAGTTTATTCTGACAGGAAAGTGGCCAAGCTGGCAGTGGGCAGGGGTTATGCTGAAAGTCTGTGACTGGTCCGAAATCACAGCTCCCACAGCAAGAACCTGAGTCTGTCATACCCTGCTCTGAAGCGCTAACTGCTATGCCTAGGGTAGCCAACCTCTAGGTGGAACCTGAAGATCGCTGGGTATCACAACTGATCTCCAGACAACAGATCTTTCCCCCCCCCCTGAGAAAATAACTGCTTTGGAGGGTAGGTGCTATGGCATTCTGTTCAGCTGAGGCCTCTCCCTTCCCCAAACTCTGACTTCCTTAGACTAGCTTCCTTAGACACAGAATATTCAGGAATTTTCCAACCTGTAGCTGGCAACCCTAGTCAGGACTGGCCCCAATGAGTTCCTCACAAAGGCCTGGAAAGGGTTTCCTTCCTTTGTCTTTTTACTGACAGAACTAAGCTTGGTTGCCTACCAACAGCCACTGAGGGAAAACTTAGTCCCACAGAGGAGTCAAGCAGGAGAAGTGTCTTTGTCAGGAGAGACAGCCATTTGCCAGTTATTCTGACAGGGAACAGTGCCTGAAGTGGGAGTGGGTGGGGAAGAGGAGCAGACCCAGCACCCAGCCAATGGCATGTGAGTACTCTTGAGCAGCAGCTGACAGGCCAATGGCTTATGGACTGCATTGCACAGCCAATGGGAGAGCTGGAAACGACCAATATGCCAAGAGGATTATTATATAGAAATTGCAATGTTTAATTTTATTTTACTTTCTCTCATGTCATGTCTTACAACACACATACAACAGATATCTGAGTACTGAATATCATGTCAGTGATGTATTTCCCCCTAATAAGATACTCAAAACAAATTTCAAAGCCCATCCCTTCTCAAGTTGAGTATGTGGTACAGCCTCATGGATTTAATTTTCACATTTCAGATAGTTTTGCATGTGTCCTGGTATTGGTGCTCAGTATTCTGGCTGGTCAGCTAGACAATGTTGGTACATGCTTACATTTTGCTGACTTACTTGGAATACATAAACCCCAGGGTCATTCTGGATGGCTTGTGCATCATTTTAAAGCATCTGCTCTTTGAGTATATGTTTGCTTTTGCACCTCTGCAATTGTTGACCCCTGGCCCAATTACAGAACCTCTATCTTTAAAGGATTCAGGCTCAGCCGGCTCTGCTTCAACCAGCCAACCATGGCCTTCAACCCTTCAGCCAAAATGGATGGGGCAGTATCTGGCTGGCCATCCATCAACAGGTATAGCTGGGTGTCATCTGCATATTGGAGTGTTATCTCCTTGAATGGGTGGTGTCCCTTTGTCTTCACCTGGGAGCTTCCCGTTGACCCGTCCTTTCTCGTTTTGTTCTCTCTACATGAATGTGAACTGGATCTACTTGAATAAATATAAGTTTACCTTTTTTGCAATATACTTCTTGGGAGATTTATTTACTCCACCCACTATCACAGTACTATGGCTGGGCAAAACTCTGCTATGGCCCCTGCCACACGGCAGGGGAAAAGCCCTTTAAAGCGCGGCTTTTAAAAGCCGCGCCAACGTTGCTACGGCTCGGCGGGATCCCACGATCCCCCGGCCGAGCCGCCTTTTCTCCCCGGCGCGATCAAACGCCGGAGAGAAAAGACGGCTCTAACCGGGAGCCGGCCGAACTGCGCATGCCTGAGCATGCGCAGTTCGTCTCCGGCCCGGGGATGTGCCGGCGCAAAGACGCGCCGGCGATCAGACACCCGGGAAGAGGCGCCTCGTCCATTTGAACCACCGAGGTAGGTGGTTCAGTTTGAGGCGCTTTTTCCCGGGAAAGGGACAGTTTGGCCACGGAAGCAAGACGCTTCCCAGATGTTGTGGTGTGATCGCGCCGGTTTGATCCGGCCCCAAACTGTCCCGTTCCCGGGCCAAATCGCCTCGTGTGAACGGGGCCTATATTAACCAAATATCCCAATATAGGGCACCTTAAGAGGACAGTGCTAAGGGTTAATCTGCATAGTGTGATCCCAACCTCTCACAGAGGAAGTAGTTCTCACAAAAGGCTGGGGGAGGGTGAAGCCACTTTTCAGGATGTGTTGGATCCCTGGTTCTTCATTGGTCCAGTCATCCAATCCTCAGTAATTCCCACCATAAGTTTCTGTGGCCTAAAGGGTTTGTTGCATCCTCTGATTTTTGCTGTGGTGCTTGCAATGAGCCCAGCCCAGCTGTCTGCCCTGCTGTCAGCTGTGGCAAAGAGGAGGTAGACTGGCAGTGATGAGCCAGCAGTATGCTCTGCTCTCCCTTCCAGATTCCTTGAATATGGTCAGATAGGCTGGGCTAGGTGAATGAAGGAATGGGGACAGAGAAGGCACAGTCGAGCTGCAGGAAACTATTTACTATAGAATAATTTCAAGAAGAAGCAGCAGCACCAGCAGGAGCTTACATCCCTTTCCCTTCCACTCCCCACAACAGAGGTACATGGGGCTGAGAGAGCTCTCCGGAGAGCTGTCCTTGAGACAACAGTTCTGAAAGAACTTATGACTGATCCATGGTCACACCAGCAGAAGGAGTGGGGAATCAAACCTGGTTCTCCCAGTTTAGAGTCTGTGCTCCTAACCACTACACCAATCTGCCTGACTAATAAACAGCAAGCATGTTCAATTTGCAGTTTTCAGTGCTATCAGTTCTAAACAGTATGTGTTTTCTGCACAGGGGTAGACTTTACGGTTTCCCTATTGTCTCTGTGGCTGCTGATACAGTGCAACAGGAAAGGGACTTCCTTATGGCAAGTTTCTCCAAATTTTCCCTGAACCAGTCCCCCAGCAGTGGTATCCCCCCCAACACACTTCTGGCACTTCTTCCTTTAAAAGAAAGTCAGCAGTTGAATATCTTGTATAAGATTTGTGGGAAGGGTGCTCTGTGCCGGCCTGCCACAGTGAAGGTCATCTGTAAAAGCATGACTGGTCCACCTTGCAATGTGCTTTGGGGGCAATAGAGGAGAGATTGAAAGGTCACCCAGATCTTCCTTCTGTATCACCACTGGCTGGGGGATCTTTGCATTCTCATCCTCAAGGCCTCCGATGGAAAGGGAAGGGGGGTTGAGTTCATCTTGGTCCTTCCCCTCCAGTCAGGATGCTCCCTTCTTCTTTCCTTCCATGCTCTCTTTCTGTAGCTTCTGTTATAGGAGCAGTCCCAACCACCTCCTCCTTGGCCATGGCTATGAGGGTGAATAGTCCCTCACAGCCCCTGCATGTCCTTCCCCTCTCCTTCCTGTCTCACAAGCCTGATTGGCCTTGTAGGGTTTTCCCCAACCCCTGCTGGCTGGAGCTCTGGCCTTGTCGTGCCTCCTAGTTACACCAGCAAGACTTCGTTCTCTGGCCAATGTGGACCACTGTCATGCCCAGTGGGTGTGTTCCTGCTAGCCAGCTGTGCCATGGAAGTGAAGTCATTGGTCTTAGCTGCTCCTGACAAGTTCTTCAGCAAGACAAGCTGGCTAGCATGTCTCTTGGAATGGGGATCAGCAGCAACAGTGATGCTATGATGTCACTTCTGACATGATTGAAAAGTGACATCATTTTGTTGGGTAACACTAACAATAATCCCTTATGCAATGATGTCACTTCTGGGTTGTACTGGAAATTACATTGCTGGTTAGCCCACCACCACCACAGAGATCTCACACCAGTTATCCTACATTAATCACTAAAACAATATTTAACTGTTTTATACTCTTATTATCCAACTACAAAATATACTTTGAGAGTGCTGATTCTTTTTAATGTGGTGATGCATACCATTTCTGGTTTTGTTGTAAAGGCTATTATTCAGAAGGCCTCACATACTCAGTAGGCTTCCAAATTCCCTCTCCCCCTCCCCAAAGCAGCGGAAAAAGCTACCCCAGAAATGGAGGAAGCTCTGAAGGTACTTCCATCATCATTGCATAGGAACCTGCTGTGATATCGAAGTAAGACTCTTCAATGGAAACATAAGCAAGTGGTTTTGCATGCCTTGAAGAGTTTCACATTACTGGGGCATAAGTACATTTTGAAACACACATTACATATTCCTCTTGGAAATCTGGACCTGCAGAGATCTGCTTTTATAATTGCTAAAAAAGGAAATCAGTCAAAGGATTTGAAGCTTTTTTCTTTAAATATTTATAGACAAAGAGCATACGTATCTTATGACAAATTAATATCTTGCCCTCTTATTTGCAGGCTTATTTCTACTATCCAAAGCATTAGTGAATGACTGCAGATTCTTAAACCTGGATATCTAATTAGCCTAGCTCAATTAAAATATAAATCTCTGTGGAATAATAGATTATTAGATTATGTTTTCAATATTAACTATCAAACATACTTGTAGGAGAACTTTTCCCTAAGCAACCCATTTGATTGTTCTTAGCCTATGCCTTAAGGGTTTTAGGACTAATAATGATCTGTGCTGATGAACCTTTGTAATGAAAGAAAACTAGAGGTTATAAGTATCTCATTAAACAAGAAATGCATCTCAGATGAATTTGGGCTTCTTGCTCATATTAGTAATGGCAGAGAAAAACTGCTTCTTCTGATAACAAAGATTTAGCTGATCTTAAAAGGCACAGGAATACACATAAAGCAGCCATTTACTTTGAGGTAGTCTTTGACAGAGTAGATATCTAAAGCTGCTATTCTCTCCATGTCCCTTCCACTGATGAAGGAAGAGACAGTCATTTCTGCTGATTTCTCCCCTCCCACTTTGTCCCATACTGTTTTTGAGTGTTCCTTAACCTCCTAGGAATAGAATTTCAAGAGGTCAATGGGTTGCAGTAGAAGTGGAATGGAGAGGTAAGTCCTGCTCTCCCAGCATCACTCCACTTTGGATTCAGATCACTAAGAGGGGTCCATTCTGCATCTGGCATTTGTCCCATGTTTTCTCAGCATTCAACCTGGTTTCCCCTTTCCTCGGAATATCTGTTTTCATTGCATTGTCTCTGATCCTGGTTTCTGCATTGGCTAGTAGCAGCTTGCCATCTATTTTGTTTTTACTGCTCGCTCCTGCATTGGTATGCAGATTTTCTTGTGTCAGTATTTGTCTCAGTGGTCATTAGCCACATAGGAGATACTTTGGATGGTGGATTGCACCTGACTGAGCCAAGTAATTCATGGTGAGGTGATAAATACAGAGAGGGAAATAGGTGTGGGGGAACTGACAGAGATCAATGAAGCCATGTCAAGTTGTCTGCTTATTGTTCCCTTCGAATCGGAAGCGGAGGAAGGAAAATATGCCACTCAAAACCACATTCAGATACCCCAGGGCAACACCATACTGACTGTGAAGTCACCCGTGAATGGCCATAAATCTATGCAGAAAGTACTATAAAAACCAATGGACAAAGAAAGTGAAAGCAGCATGCAGTGTAGAGGGAAATTAACCTTCCGATGTGGCTGTGGAAAAAATGTGAGGAAACAGATGCAGAATCAGCCCTAGATTGACCAATATTTAAACATGTTCATCTGTTTGTTACCAAGCTTTAGGATCACATTTACCCACCACCACCCATAGGAAAGTGAGAAAATATAAGAATTAGGCATTATTTGTTTAATTTCTGCAATCCCCCACATGGGAAGAATGCAATACATTGCTATACAGCTATACAGATTTATCTTTACAATGCTTTGCAGTGGCTGCCCACTGCAAAGAACACCAGGCTGTCCTTAGAGCATAGGCAGACTTCACAGAATGATGTAGGTGCAGGGGAAAACTCAAGTGGGCTTCTTAGAAGTAGACAACAGTCCCAAAGGACCTCACTTCTGAGAAATGCCGATTAAGTTCCAGACCCAGTTCTCAAATTAGTCTTAAATATACTTAGAACTAGACTCCATTTTCTCAAAAAAAAAAATCCGGCCTATATCCAGCATACATTTTTGTCAGTTCCACTTCTTACTGCTGTCCTTTACCTAGTCAGTTGCTGAGGGTCTGCAATGATCAGGAACAAAATTGGGGGTGGATCCATGGGCTGCAGTGGTCAAGGAAATCAGTGGAAATCACCTCTCATTCTTTAAAAAAGTGGTAAGTACCCTTAACCTTTTGGAGTTTCATGACTAGATACAGGCCACTGTGTTTTATAAAAAAAACTAAACTGAATAGGTAAAATGAATAATAAATGGACAATATAATTCAAAATATAAAATCCCAAGCACAGAAACACCCAGAGGGAAATACAATTATGGGGTGGAAGTAAAGACAATGGACAGCATCCAGTCATCCCCCCCTTCAATTTCACCCAGTTCCGTCTCTATGAAAGACCCCATCCCACATGGCTTTGCATATGTAGACTTCATGGTGCTCAAAGGGGAGCCCTTCTTCCCTTTACACCAGCAGAAAAGTCAGTTGCATCCAGTCCAACAAATGGTCAGGTTAGAATAGATGATAAGTATGTTTACTTGGCAGTCAGTCCAATGGTGTTCTACAGGACTAGGGATAAGTGCATTTGCTTACATCTGATCCCTTATTTCTTGGAAGGTTGCTCTTCATGGCATTCCACTCCTCCTTAGCTCTTGTCTAACTAGGAAAATCCTAAACTGAATTAGGAATTAGAGCATGCAATTGCCCATTGCCACAGCTTTTAGGTCTTTTATTCATTTTTGTTTCCCACCTTGATGTAACCAGTTTGTATGTGAGCACTGGAAAAAAGCAAAAACAAACACACCAACCTTGATGTGATTGCATATATGATTCTTTTTGTGTGGAGTTTTACTGATGTGAACATTTGTTCCTGTGCATAAAAGAATCTTGAAGCAATCATAATACAGTCTTAAAGCAACCATAATACAATCACATTGGAGCTGCTTTTTTGCATGGGTTTATCACTGCACCCAAGTTCCCATGCATGTGCCTGAAGAATCGTGATTCAATCACACATTATGTTTAGATCAATGATGGTGGTGTTGTTGCTTTTCTTTTAGGGGGGAGGGCATAGTTTTATCAAGACAAAAAATACACAAAGGAACTGAAAGGTGCAATAATGTGCCCTCTATATACAACTCTGTTTTTAAAAATACAAAAATTGGAACACTGGAAGATTCCTAATCCATTGTTTTCACTTTGGAAACAAGAGCAGCTAAATCGGAACTTCAAATCCAGGGGAAAATTCAGATGAAAAATTCAGAAGAATCCTTAAATGTGACTTCCTCCTAGGGAAATGTGTTTAGGATTTCAGCGAGCTCCTGAAATAACAAACCAGATTGTGCATCAACGTAATGCATACATAACTACGAGAAAATTAAAATAATCTGTAATAGAATACAACATTTTTTAAAACCTAGTTTCTAACAATGCCTTCATACCATAGCATTGACAATTATCAATTTTCTGCTTTTAAATGAAGAAAGTAACCACTAGAAAAAAAATGGGGAACTCTTTCAAAAAAGTTTAATTACTTATTCAGAATATTTCTCTTGAGTGAAGGACTAATGATTAATTTAGTACAGAAAAGACTGTCACAAATTAATTCATCACTTTGACAAAATAAGAAAATTAGAGTTTCCTTTTTTGTTAATATGCATATATTAGTTTCCTTAAAAGCTATTATGAGTAAAACCTGAAGGCACTGAAATTACTTTGAGGTGCTACAATTATATTTTCAAAAAACATGCAGTAGTGGATTACTTTAGTTTAGAAAGTTACCAAATGCATTAGAGACACTGATGTGCATTATGATATATATATAAGCACAAAACCAGCAAGGATAACATGAATAGCGGCAGGCTTTCATGCTGTTATCACCTTCTGGATGGGGATTTGTAAAAAGATACTGCAAGTATAGGAGTTGCGGTGGCTCAAGTGGTTAAGACGCTGAACTGCAGGCTGTGGAAGGTCAGTAGTTCAGCAGTTCGAGACCCGAGTGTGCCGCATGACGGAGTGAGCTCCCGTCTCTAGTTCCAGCTCCTGCCAACCTAGCAGTTCGAAAGCAAGAAATTGCAAGTAAATAAATAGGTACCACTTCGGTGGGAAAGTAACAGTGTTCCGTGCGCCTTGGTGTTTAGTCATGCCGGCCACATGAGCACGGAAACATCTTCGGACAGCGCTGGCTCTTCGGCTTTGAAACGGAGATGAGCACTGCAACCCTAGAGTCAGACTCGACTGGCTTTCAAGCAAGGGAATCTTTACCTTTACTTTACTGCAAGTATAGTGATCAGTAATGAATCCCTGAAACCAGCTACTGAGGATTAGGAGTTGGGCTCAGGGTGTCATGAAAATGGCAGGCACAGTCAGTTTGACAAAACCAGTCATATGTTTGGAGAAAGACTGAACTGAAGGTGCCATCGTCATGTTACCTTCTGATGTTCTTTCTGTGGTGCAGCAGCAGCTGCAGTGTGGCCCCTTCCTATGACATAAAGATAATGAAATACTATGCAGCATGTGCCAAGCAGCGGTTGTTCAATACATCTTTCACATCTCCTTCTTCCCAGTGTAACCTTCTGTGCTTCCCCAAATCCTCCTCCTGGAGGAACAGTGACAATCAGGAATAGGGGAGGGGACCAGCTGGGGATCCACAGGAGTCAGGGGGAATTCTAGTGAAAGTAGATGTAGTACTTGCGATAACAGCAGGAGCATTGGGCCACGTGGGAAGAATTAAAAAAATGCCTATGCCAGTGTAATCTTTTCAAGCAACAAAGGTTGACACAAAGATACAACGTCCCTTTCCACACTAGACCTTAAGTCCTGGTTCAACCCTGGCCCCAAACTTACATTCTGCACTACACTCGAGTTCACGCCTGTAATTATCTCAGGGTATTTTTTGTTTCCACATATACATTGAGGTCACCCCGGTTTCGCCCCACACTTGTCCTGGGATAAACAGATGTTGTTATAACCAGGGATAACCAGGGATAAGTGCAAGGTATTGCGTCCCGAGTTGAACTCTGATAAAACCAAGGATGAGATCCAAGTGTGGAAAGGACCTAGATTCAATACTGAGTTAAACTAGAGTTTTGTCGCAGAGTGGACAAGTCTTGGGCCAAACTGCATTGGCAGCCAGGGGAGGCAACCTGGAGACAGCTGTCAGTTTGGGAGTCATCAAGGCCCAAGTGCTGAGGCTGGGCAGGCTGCAGATGAGGCAATGAGCAAGGAGACAGGCCCATCCTGGAGAAGCCCGCTTCCCACTGTTTTGCCTGTCTTTTCCTCATAGTACACAGAAGGTACTTTGGGAGTGGTCCTGTTTGACAGGACCATAAGCAAACTTCTCTGGTTGGATAACATTCTGCCATGGTTACTTCCTTGTTTAACATACCTTTATCTTAGACTGCTTAGGAAACAAATGTAAAGAAACTATAACACAGCACAGCTTCATTTAGTATTGTATTCACATTCACTTCTGACTGTGACCTTTTCTGTACCTTCGACTTTCTCCTGGTTTTCTTGGGACTCAATCCACAAGCACTGGAATCAGTTTGTGCACAGCTCTTCTGCATGTCTGCCTTCCCTGTACATTTCCATAGTTGTGGAGTCAGTTTATTTTCTTCTTCATGTGCTTTCAATTATGAGGATTTTCAAGGGAGGGTGCTGTCATCACTGGCATTGTCACTGTTGTTGTCAAGGCACCCACTTATTATTATTTTTTTTAAAGCCCTAAAATATTGGTATATTGACGTTTTAGGACCATTGTAACAGACAAGTGGCTGTCCTGCTCCTGAAGGGGAAAACAGCCACTCAGCTGAGTCTATGGGAGTGCTGCTCTTGCATCCAATTGCCTTTCAGAGTGGGAATGGAATGATGGAGGGAAACACAGCAGGAGATCAGTTGAATTCTACCTCAGGAAGAGTGCAGTGATGGTTCAGGTCTGGCTCAGCAAAAGAGCAGACACCTTGGAGGCTAGCTCTGCCTCGTAGTATGACAGTGGTTTAGCTCTACCCAGGGGTCATTTCCTAGAAAAAGAGGTGCAGGAGCTCATTAGCATAACTCATTAGCACAACTCATTTGCATATACCACGCCCCCTGACATCACCGGAAGTGTGTCAGAAAGGCAACACCCACCACTCAGGCTCCACTGGACTGTTTTGGATTGCTAGCTATTGGGGGGGGGGGATGTGCAGATCTGTCCTCACAGAGGAGGGAGAGTTCAATACACAGGTGATCTGATCGTTTTCTCTAGTCACAGACTGTCTTGATTCGTTTGCAAATACTTCAGACTACAGTTACCAGGAATAGCAGAGCAGTGTTGCTGCTGAAAGAGTGGGCAAGGAATGGGTGACAGGATCAATTAAACCATTACAGTCCCTGTCAGGCACACATTCTCTCCCATATCTCTTTCACTTCTCCCCTCTCTATTAACCTGTGTCTCAAAGAATGTTAGCAAGATGCCAGAGAACATAGACCATTCATTATCCTTCCTCATTCTTTCATTATGTAGCTGATTTTGCTATTTTGATTAGCTATAATAGCTACATTAATGATTAGAGATTGTATCCTGCATCTCATTTCCATGCATGGAAAGATTCCCATGCACACAAGTGTGGCTTCCCTTCTTACTCCTTCCATGGCAGCCAAATACTGTTCAAGGGGGGCAGTTGACTACAGAAGCAACACTGCGGCCACTGGAGGGTTGTCAAAGGACCTTTTCAATGGGATCCAACCCTACTACTTATTTCATTAGGTTTTGATTAATTTCCAAATACCCAAATGCATGTCTTTGTTCATGGTGTATGAAGGAGGCATGCTGAAGCAGTCCCTATTCTGTGGATGACTCTGAACCATCCCCTGCCATTTCAGGATGGAAAGGAGAAGCCTGGCTTCTGAACTCTTGTCCCTGATAA
>NW_015170947.1:341610-356171 GCF_001447785.1 Gekko japonicus
GCCAAACCTCAGGACCTGTTGCCTCAGGTCCTGTTCCAACTCGAGCAGCTGCTAAACAACTTTGCAGCCGCATAGTGAAGTTTAAGGTTTTCTGATCTATGGCTGTATTTGCTTCTGTTAAGTAGGTAAATTGACTCTCCACCAGGCCACAGATATTCAGGTTATTCTGTCAAGTGATGGTGGGGAGCAGAGACTATAACTCCCATAAGACTGTACAAAAATGGGCATACAAGACATAACATTGATAATATGGACTTAGATTAAGTCTACACACACACACACACACACACATGTATTTGTTCACTCTTTATTTAAACGCAGACACAGGCAGCGGTGCACCAGCTGTCCATTTTCTTATGTTTTTTTGATTGAAGAAGTTGAACATTTGTATTAACAAAGGTACATAACAGCAAAATACATGACTCTCAACTTTTCTGACAACCAGCTTGCATAGTTCATCATGGCACCAAGGATGCTGTGATTTTTAACACAAGCTTCATGGTTGAAGAATCTCACTAGGTGTTTGTCAGTCACAAACCAGCACGTGAACTGGATGCATGCATACACAATGACTGGTTTTAGTGAAGCTATGAAATTCAAATACCGTATGTTTCAGTTTTCTGGTTGTTTTTCCTCACACTCAACTTTTTCAAGAAGCAACACCAGGAAAAATAAGTGTCTTTTATTATAAGTTTTAAAAATATTTTTAAAATTGCAAATGAAATCCTTCACTAAATAGAAAATTGGCAGCAAAAACTAATACCACTGTGTAGTTCCTGAACCATGGGATTTCCAATTAGAACCTAAATTAGTGTGAGTAACTCTGAGTCAGGAAACAGTTTCTTACAATAGCTATTTATGGTAAAGTGGACATTTCATCCCCTGTTGGCCTGCTTTTCACACTGTCTCTGATTCTGTCCCTTGCAAGTTCTTGCTTTCTCCACCCTCCCTCTGTGTCCCCCCATTTGCCATTTCAGGTTCCTAAAAAGTCCACAAGAGCAAAAGGGGGAGATAAAAGGGGGTGGCAGGAAGGAAGAAAAAAATGACATCTGGAATGCTACATATTGGTTGCCATTTTGAGTAGCTAAACACCCCTCCCCCAAAAAAAAAAAACACCCCTGCCTTGGATAGTGTGCTGTTGTTTACAGAAGACTTTAAAGCTCTGAAACTAAAAAACCCCTATGAACTACAAGTTTATTTTGTGTTCTGCTTAATTCACCATCATAAACAGTAAGTTTCAGATCTAGGGAGACAGAAGTGCATTTATTGCTTGTTTTATTTCTAGGGCTGCCAGGTCCCCCCCTGGGGGGGGTCTGCCCGCTCTAAGGGCCCTCAACCAACCAGCCCGGATCTGGCCACCAGGGGGAACTCCACCCCCAATGTGCATGAATTGGGTAAATGTGCCTGGCACAATTACATCACTCAGAGGAGACGTTATCGCGCGGGCACGTCATTGGGGGACACTCTAGCATTCGGGCTTAAAACTCTATACCATAGAGTTTTAAGCCCAAATGCTACAGCATCCCTCAACAACGTGCCTGGAGTGATGACATCACTTTTGGGTGATGTCATCACGGCGCGCACACGTGAGGCTCCAGACAAGCAGCCTCCCCCCCCCCCGCTGGATGCCAGGTAGGGACCTGGCAACCCTATTTGTTTCCCTTTTGCTCAGTACCTCTTTTTGCTCCTGGAGAGCAAGCACTATGAGGAAAGGCTGAGGGACTTGGGAATGTTCAGTCTGGAGAAGAGGAGGTTGAGGGGGACATGACTGCTCTCTTTAAGTATTTGAAGGGCTGTCACTTAGAGGAGGGCAGGGAGCTGTTCCTGTGGGCAGCAGAGGATAGGACTCACAATAATGGGTTTAAAATAAGGGTTGGAAGGTACCGGCTGGATACTAGGAAAAACTTTTTTACAGTAAGAGATGTGCAACACTGCATTCAGCTACCTAGGGAAGTGGTAAGCTTCCCTTCACTAGAAGTCTTTACGCAGTGGCTGGACTAACACCTGTCAGGGATGCTCTAGGCTGTTCCTGCACTGAGCAGGGGGTTGGCCCCTTCCAGCTTTGTGATTCTATGATCTTTCCTTCCTTCCTTCCTTCCTTCCTTCCTTCCTTCCTTCCTTCCTTCCTTCCTTGTCTGCAAATACAAGTAAAGGTATGTTTTGTTCTTTCCTGAATTTGGTGTTGTTATGACCTGTCTGCACCCACATAAAATCCTAACTTTGTCCACACTTATCAAGGCACAAAGACAAGGCATGGAGACAATTGCCTAGATCTACATTTATGGCATTGGGAGAATGCTGCCAAGAAAAGCCTGGGGATCTTAATTTTGAAGAAGAGTCTATTAAAAAAAAAATTAAACCTCCAGGTCCAGATAACTACATCAGAATTCATTATCAAATGGTTGTTGTTGTTGTTGTTCAGTTGCAAAGTAGAGTATGACTCTTCGCGACCCCATGGACCACATCATGCCAGGCCCTCCTGTCTTCCGTCGTGCATTGGAGTTTGCTTAATTTCATGTTTGTTGCATCAATAACACTGTCTAACCATCTCATTCTTTGCCGTCCCCTTCTTCTTTGACCTTCAATCTTTCCCATCATCAGGGTCTTCTCAAGTGAATGCTGCCTTCTCATTTGGTGGCCAAAGTATTTGAGCTTCAGCTTCAGTATCTGGCCTTCCAGGGAACAGTCAAGGTTGATTTCTTTTAGAATTGATTGATTTGATCTCCTTGCAGTCGAAGGGACTCTCAAGAGTCTTCTCCAGCACCATAATTCAAAAGAATCTATTCTTCAGTGCTCAGCCTTCCTTATAGTCCAACTCTCACAGCCGTACATTACTACAGGGAATACCATTGCTTTGAGCATATGGACTTTTGTTGGCAGGGTGATGTCTCTACATTTTATCATGCTGTTTAGGTTTGCCATCGCTTTCCTCCCAAGGAGCAGGCGTCTTTTAATTTCATGGCTGCAGTCACTATCTGCAGTGATCTTGAATCCCAGAAACGTGAAGTAGGGTTGCCAAGTGGGATCAGCGCTGGAGCGGGGGACTCCAGCGCCGCTCCAAGAGTGCTGCAACCCCGTCACCCAGAAGTGACGCAACCACGCCGGGCACGCTGGGGGCGGGGCCACGACCATCCAAGGAAAAACCATAGAGTTTTCCCTCAGATGAACGTAGCCCCGCCCCCAATGCGCCCGATGTGATTGCGTCACCTCCGGGCGACGTGTACGCCACGTGCTTTGAGGTGGGGTTCCCCCTGGGGCCCGATCCACCGGCTGCGGGTAACGGGCCTCTGGGACAGGGGTTTCCCCACCCCCTGGGGGGACCTGGCAAGCCTAACGTGAAGACTGTCACTGCTTCCACGACTTCCCCTTCAATTTGCCAAGGAGTGATGGGGCCGGATGCCATGATCTTATTTTTATTGATGTTGAGTTTCAAGCCAACTTTTGTGCTCTCCTCTTTTACCATTAGCAATATGCTCTTTCGATCCTCTTAACTTTCTGCCATTAGAGTGGTATTGTCTGCATATCTGAAGTTGTTCATCTTTTCCCTGGCAATCTTAATTCCGGTTTGTGATTCATCCAGGCCAGCATTCTGTATATAAATTAAATAAGCACGGTGACACATCCTTGTCATAAACTTGATAAAAGACACAGGCAAACCCAGTTAACAATATTATTTTAACTCAAAATACAAACGAAAGCAATTAATTCCTAGTTGTGAAAGCAATTGATTTAGCAGGGGACCCCAAAAGCCTCAATAAATGTATTTAATCATATGCAAGACTCGTTTTTTTCCCCAAAGAGATACCATAAAAGGGGGGTATCATGTTTTCATACAAATTAGTTACTTTTTGTATATATAACACATTTAGGAGACAAGTAATCTTCCTTACAAGTAAATAAAGTAGTTTTTCAGTATCATATGCCAAGCCTCAGTAGCCATGCATGGGGGATGTGAGGAAACAAAGAGTGAGAGGTGGACGCGTGTGTCGCGGTCCGCGTGGAATGCTGGCTGGCACGTTAGTGCCCAAGGGAGATAGAGAACCCACAAACGCTGGAGTCAGGAACTTAGGTGCAACCACTGTGAGTTTATTCTCACCCAGCCACCACCTACATACAGTTCTGAGTGTCAATATGCTCCGCTGCAACTGATACATTGAGAAGAAAAAGAATGCTGTACAAGCTGTACATTTATACCCCTGCTGACCAATCAGCTCATGGCTGATGCAACCTCCTTGCAATACACTGAGTGCCAGGTTGCACTGCCTTAATCCAGTTCTGGCCAGCCTCCCTGCAGTCACATGCCCTCTGCTGACACATGCTGACTGTCACTGTACTGACACCTCAGATTAAACTCATCTAGGCCAGTCTTACTATTATAAGTGTATCACGACAGCGTGTGCCCCCCCCCCCCAAGCAGCCTCTTGCCTTTCCTCCCTCACACCAGTTGCTCATGGGCCAGATAAGACCCCTGGATGGACCGCCTGTTTGACACCCCTGCATAAAGATATGAGCTTGGCAAATGTTTGTATCTGTTTGGGGTAAGGGCCAGTGTTCCCTCTAGGCTGAGTTACTGTGAGCTAGCTCACAGTTTTTTTAGCCTCTGGCTCACACATTTTTGTCTTATCTCAGGAAGCAGGGCTCCAGAGCAAACTAATTTATGCAGCAGTCAAATTGCTCGCTCACAGCTTTAATGCCAGTCACTCACAAAGTAGAATTTTTACTCACAAGACTCCACAGCTTAGAGGGAACATTTGTAAGGGCTCTTAGACCCAAGGTTCTGTATCTCGCTGAAGAAACATAAGTGATTAATCAACCCAAGTTTATGTAAGGTAGCTAAACATATGAACAATTGACATGGCCTTTTGGAATGTGGTTTTAAAGCGGTTTTAAAACAAAGTAATCCAATATTACTGATTGGTAGAGCACAGCTGATCCTTTTTAAGATAAAGGCTTAAGAAGTGACAAACTCCTTCATAAGGCGATGATCGCTGTCAACAAGATATCAATCTAAGAGAAATAAATTACCTGTACAAATTGTCTTGTGATATTTACTATCTCAAAAATAAACATGGAAGTTGGTCTTTATTTTCTGTTCCCAGTATACGTATTTCTTTGTATTTCATAGTATGCATATTTTGAAGACTTTGATATGTGCTATTTAATTCATGCGTGTTTAATTAAAAGGGCTTTGTTTCTTCCTTTTAAAAAATGTCTAAAGTGCTCCTTTCATCATAATATCAAAATGGATGGTCTGCCTGGGCAATGGATGAATTCACATGCAATCACATCCCAAACTATTTGTAAAACTTGAGAGGTTCAGTTTGCAGCTTCAATGAAGGAAGCTGCTGAAAGAGAACATGACTGAAAAGTTCTGGTTGCAAGCACAAAGAGGCTTACTCACACCCTTTGATCAGGGCCAGCTGTGCCAATTTACTTTTTTAAAGAGAAAATGTATGAATGCATTTGTAAACTTTACCATAAAGTTCCTGAACATAAAAGCAGAACATGTTTTGCAGAACTTTCCAGATCACAGGCTTTAAAGGTTATCGTTTATTCTGGTAATCAGTCCTCATGGGTAAGCAAATTAACAAGAAGCTAAAAAATAAAGACTAAGACAACATAAAGTTAACAAATTTGTGAAGCAGGAAGTTCAAGCCCTGTGAAATAAAATTCTGTACACTAAATTAAGTCCCCCCCCCAAAAAAAACCCCATCCACCCGCCAAGCAGTGCTTCCGTTGGAAGAGCCTGTGATGGATTGTTATACACAAGCACATCAGACTGAAGTTATCTGATAGAACGTTCTGACCTATGAATGTTCAACAATCTGCCAGTCTCACTTGAGCAAGAAATATGTCAGTTTTAAAATGGACCAGCTTGATGATTGGCTTGTTATTGCCTGCACTTCCATGTATTACAGTCTCTGTCTTCCATGAAAAATATATGGAATAAATGCTTACAATGAGGTCCTTTTTATTATGAATGCAGGCAGCACAGCCAGGTCTACAGGGAGCAAGAATGTTTAATTACAGAACAGCAAATGTCACAAGACTGTATATAGACTATTGCTGTGGTTGTCAGTGGATAATGGCTCAGAATGGTCCGATTATGTTTCCTCAATGGGTGCTAATTGTTAAGAGCTGATCTCCTGATAGCTCTGCTGAGTATTAAACAGTACAGTCCTATGCAGATTCACTCCAGCCTAAGCCCACTAAAATCTATAGATAGGATTAATGCTGTACAGCAATGCACTACAAGAGTACTTGAAGGAGGAGGGTGTCGGTATCTGTGTGAAGATATAGTAGATTTTTAATTTGGAAGAAAGAGAAGCACATAAATTGGTGGGAGCAGCTTAGGGTGCAGGATCTCTCATTCTCCGATGTGAGCTAGTAAATCTGCACCTACAGGAATGTTTGTTTGTCTCTCATTGTGCCCTAAAGGTAAAGGTAAAGGTTCCCGTTCTCGAAAGCCAGTCGAGTCTGACTCTAGGGTTGCAGTGCTCATCTCCATTTCAAAGCCGAAGAGCCAGCGCTGTCCGAAGACGTTTCCGTGGTCATGTGGCCGGCATGACTAAACACCAAGGCACGCGGAACGCTGTTACCTTCCCACCGAAGTGGTCTCTATTTATCTACTTGCAATTTCTTGCTTTCGAACTGCTAGGTTGGCAGGAGCTGGAACTAGAGACGGGAGCTCACTCCGTCTTGCGGCACCCGGGTCTTGAACTGCTGAACTACCGACTTTCCACAGCCTGCAGTTCAGCGTCTTAACCATTGTGCCCTAGTTGTGTATTTATAAACAAAGCAACTATTACAAAAATGTCATAATTCTCCAGGGCTTTCTTCTCCAAAGGGATCTATCCCAGGCAGTGAAACCCTTGGGACATCTTGCTGCTTGGAGTAGAGGGGAGTGCCTTACAAAATGCTGACATTGTGCTAAGATCCAAGTCCAACACACAGCTAGGCGTGCTTTGCATGTCCTGATATTTTTTAAAACAGAACACTGGAATAACCATGTAAGTCAAACTAATAGACCACTGAAATTAACATTTATGGTGATTAATATTTATTTATTTAAAACATTTTTATCCTGCCTTTCCACCTGGTTAAGGCCCTAAAGGTGGTGACCAGTTACAAAAACACTAAAACAAACTTGAAAAAGGACACCCATATATATAAAACAGCAATTAAAATGTAAACAGGAAAGAGGATCAATAAAGGAATGCCAAACAATCTAAAACAAAAAAGTCTTCATCCATTGGTGGAATACAATGATAGAGGGAACAGACAAATTTCCCTATGAGGGAATTTCATGGTTTCTTGGGTTGCCAAACTTCTAGCCTCAGATGACAGGGACCCCTGAAGCAGGATCCCTGAAGATGACTTTAATGATCACATTGGTTCATACGGGAGTCCTTAATGTGCACTGGTCCCAAGCCATATAGGGCTTTTAAGTCAATACCAGCACCTTGAATTGGACCCAGAAACAAACTGGGAGCCACTGGAGATAGAACAAGACTTGAGGCAGCACTGTCACTGCAGCATTCTATACCAATCTATAGTTCCAGAACAGTCTTCATGGGCAGCCCCATGTAGTGATTACATCACTATAATTAAGTGCCAGGGCAGATACTATACAAAAAAACATCTTTTTTCTTCATAATACTTGGGAGAGCTTACCCCATTACAGATATGACAAAAATCTCCATCCCTCACCTTTGATAGCCAATGGTTTGAACTGCCTAGATGTTCGGAGTACATGGACAAGCCCTATTAGATAAAAAGTGAATAATTTAAGTTACCCTAAGAATCACATTGACATTTTTATTAACTCAAGAGGGTTGTATTTTTCAACCAGGCCCATAGCCAGAAACGTTAGTCTTGTCTAGTCAGGCTGGCAGTGGCTCTCCAGTGTCTCAGGCGAAGGTCTTTCATATCATCTCACCTCAGACACACACAAACTCATTTCCTTGCCTTCATCATGCCACTGTTGGTGTAGTGGTTAAGTGTGCGGACTCTAATCTGGGAGAACCGGGTTTGATTCCCCACTCTTTCACTTGCACCTGCTGATGTGACCTTGGGTCAGTCACAAGCTCTGGCACAGTTGTTCCTGAAAGAGCAGTTTGTGTCAGAGTTCTCTCAGCCCCATCCACCTCACAGGGTGTCTGTTGTGGGGAGGGGAAGGGAAAGGAGTTTGTAAACCACTCTGAGACTCCAAGTGAAGGGTGGGGTATAAATCCAATCTCTTTTCTTCTTCTTCTTCTTCTTCTTCTAGTAGGTTGGCCTTGGGTTCTGTAGCTGGACAGGCACTACTGCACTGGTTCTGCTATCCTGCAAACCCCCCTCCCTTGCTTGGATTCATGCTTGACATCAGTCCTGTTGAGCTGGCCTGGCATTTGTCACAATGGCACTGGCTTCTGCTGCTGGAATCTAGTAGGTTGGCACTAGGTTCTGCTGCTGGGCATTATAAGCTGGCACTGGGTTCTGCTGCTGGGCACTAGTGTATTGCACTGGTTATGCTGTCCTTGCAGAGAGACCCACCCCGTTACTTCAGAGATTCTCAGATCTGGCTTTAGTCCTGTTGGGTTTTGGCATTGCCACAGTGGCACTCGTTCTGCCAGGCACATTGCACTGGTTCTGCTGCTGGCCTTGCTAAAATGCCCCCCCCACACACACACACACTTCACTTTCAACTGCAGAGATTCTCTCAGAGAATCTGCTGGGCTTGTATGCCTGCCTCTCTGTCTTCCCTGTCTGTCTCTCCCCCTTTCTCCCTTGACAACTCCTACTCCCCCCACCAAGGTTTTCCCATGTTGGCCATATCAGCTCTCCTCCTACCTTCTCTCTGTTCTTCACCTTGTTCACCTCTTAACCCCTTTCCTGACTTGTCCCACTTCTACTGGGTTTGCATAGCACTAGCAAGAGACATATACTGCCAACCTTGCCTCCATCCAAAGCCTCAGATTGCCAGACTTCCTGCCCTAGCTGCTATGCTCAGCATCTGATTTGTGGAGAGAGGCTGTTATGCATAGGGTTCACCTGTGAGACACGAAGTAGTGATTGGTGGTCCCATGTTGATCATTAATAGTTCATGCTTCATGAAATCTTCATTCAGTGCTCATATGTGTGTCTTTAAGTCAAAAGGACCAAGAAGTAGCTATTTTTGCAAAACTGCAGCAGTCACTGAAATATCTGGTGTATTCAGCAATTTCTGGTTGCTAATATATCCTGCATAACCTATGTATTCAGCAATTCTAGCTCGCAGTTTCACAAATCATGTTCAGAATAGCCAGTGTTTGTAGGTGTGTATAGGAAAAGCAGTAGTGTTGCAAAGACTGAAGAAAAAGTCTTCCCCTCCCATCCTGAAACAGACTCCTGTGCCATTCTGATTATATGTGGTCTGTGCTTGGACAATCTTCATGCAGTCAGCCTTTTCCTTCACCTCTCCTCAACTGATGTTGCAAGATAATGAGAAGTTACCCTGAAACAGTTGAAACCATTGGAACCATAAGGTGTGATAGAAGCCACAGCAGAGGTCAACAGGAGTCATCTGGCATTAAGCAAGAACTGGATTAACATGCACTTTGGAGAGCAGATGGGGAAAGATTAAGAGAGATAAAGACAAGCAGAGAAGGCTAGAGGCACCATTACATCACCAGCCCTACAAAAGAGAAGAAACAGGCTTGCAGGGGCAGAATTCAAATTTTCTTCTTCATCATCTTCATCATCATCATCATCATCATCATCATCACGATATTGTTCAAGCAACCTTTGATACTTTTACATCAGATCTCAACAGTTAGACACCCCCAACTGCTGCTGGGCCCATTGCATTGCTACTGCTGTCCTAGAAGATGCCCCGTCCTGTCATAGAGCAGCTATTGCCTTTGGCCCATTAGGTTGGGCCTCCTCTGACCTCAGCTGCTGCCTCTCTAGCACAAACATATACTACATTATATAGCAATAAGTGATGACGTTTTTGGTCCTCTAGGTTTAAAGAACCTAAGATGCTGGGTGAAAGAGATTTATTGTTGAGGCAATGCAATAATGTATTTGTTTCACATGTGTGATAATGGTGACAAAGAAAACTCACATTAATTTTGTTTTGACAAGTATGAATTCTATAGATAGCCCAAATTTTGTTTAAGCAGCCAGTAAGGTTCAGTAGGACAGAAGCCAAGTAATATAATCTATTTGGCTAGTGATCTGGAAATTTAATATTTACTGTCAAACATGGAACTATGCATATTACCTAAATGAAAAAAGTCCTATACTATAGCTTAGGACTGATATTATTACAATCACATCAGAAAGTTACATGACTTCTGTAGCATTTCAAATAATATTTATAAGTACCGAAAATGTTCATAAGAAAATAATAATAATACACCACATAGAATGGAAATATAGTGTATTTTCTAAAGAAACATATTTTTGGTGTGTGTTTAGCTTATTGTAATGCTCATTTACATTATTAGTTTCCTAAGTGAAGCACTGCATTGTTAATAATGGGATGATATAACAAAACACCTCCCCCCAAGTTCTACATTTCCCTATGAACAATATGCTGCTTTATTTGCCCCCATAGATGGAAGAAGAGTCGAACAACAGTAGTTGGGTTAACTAAAGGCCACTTTATTTATTAACAAAACAATGGCAAGGGCTGACAGTATGAAGCGGCATTGGTCAAGGCCTGGGGACACACACAGCCCCACCCTTGCCATAAGATGGGCAATGCACCTTGCCCCTGGTGCGTAGCCTGCTATAAGCGGCTCGAACCCGGGCAGCCCAGCCATGGAATATGCCATGACGATCCCTCACCCACAGCCGCACGGCCAGTGTAGAGTATCCATCAAAGGCAATCCAAAAGGCAGTCTGTGCATCTCATCCCTGGCCGCAAGGCTGCAGTGATGATCTGACAGACCCCTCCACCCTCCAGGGTTGCTGATAGGTGCTTACCAAGCCACAACAAATTTTCCTAACAAAACTCCGCCACCGCAAGGGTCAAACCTCTGCTTAGGCCCCTGCGTCCACTAAACAACTAACACTGCCCTAAGCCCTTGCCGTGAATCCCATAGAAAACTCCATTCCCTTATTTGTACAGGTCTGTGCAGTCAGCACATAGTGGCCTAACCATAACGCAACCCACAGATGTGTCAACGCTTTGACAATCCCCTATCAAAAAGGGGGGGCAGCCGTTCCCTGGGCCTGAAAAAATGGGCCTTCTCTTTTGGAAACCCTGTCATAACCACCCAGGTGGATACAAGCACACCGGCCATAGAGCCAGGCTCTGTCAAGCCGCCAGCAGAGAAGGCCTGCCCAGCGAGCTGCAGCGTCCCCTCCGTTCAACCGTGGCCCTTCGCAAAGGCCCAACAGAGCCGATAGCCACCGTCTGTTCGGTGAGCTCCTCAGGAATTGAACTGTGGCCGCTGATGGGAATCCGACTCCACCTGCTACAGAACACAGCACCTAAGGAAAAACAATGAACAGCAACATGACGTCTCCCCAATGCGGGGGGGAGGGGTGCACCCACCTTCTTGTAAGTGGCAGGATCCTGCCCAATTCCGAAGTAATGGGTCCCACCATACTCTAGAAAGGCACAAACACCCCAAGACAGGCCAAAACGGCCCCCTGGTGCCAAGCAGCAGGGTCCCTCTGCCAGCCAAAGTTGGAACCTTGAACTGGCCAGCCCAGGTCACTTGTGCCCATCTCCACAAACCAAGGAGTGGCTTGCCTGGTCCTCTGAGCCCCCCTTTTCCAAGACATTCCAAATGCTGGAAATCCCTAAATTTACGGCATTGTGTGCATCCACACAGTCATATGATATCCTGGATATCTGGCAAAACTATGATTTGCAGGGCCTGCACTGATCAAGAAGTAAAGTACGGATATTCCTGGATATCTGGCAAAACTATTTACCGCCATACAGGAAAAACAAGAGCTGCACATACGTACTCATTAAGTCCATATAAAACACAAGCCTTTTCTCTCTGTATCCTTCAGTAACTCTGCACTTTGCCCTGGCAAAGTGTATCATGAGAGGGGGACTCTGGCCGGTTCCAGATCCCCTGTATCGTCAACTGGAAAACAATCAATATGAAAGGTGGGTCATCTCCCCCTATTTTGGAGCTCCCTAGAGAACTCTCCACCATTTGCATGCAGACCCGAACAGGAAGGCCTCCATTATTAAAATCCGGGACTGCTCCAATAAGGCATTTGAAATGGTGTCTGGTATGTGTTTCTAGATCTTTAATACTACTAAGACGCATCCTAACAAAAGGGGGTTGCCTGGCTCTAAAGACATATTGCCAATCCCAATGTGATGTCACTTCAAAATAATATATATCCCTTCAAAATAATATATATATCGAGCTGGCCTGTATAATACATAGATATTTTATTGTATGTTATTAAATTTAATTAAATATTATTACTACTGCTATGATTATTCTAATATTATTATTATTATTTAAACACTGTACCATGAAGGTGTCCCCATATGTATTTCTTATAGACACTGGGTTCCCATCCTGGATCCCAAGGACAAGCACATGGAAATGCAAACAATTCCTTCGCATGCTCATTCATCAATGTGAACACGCTTTGACCTATCAATACACATGAGTCAAACTGTGTTGCCGGCTGGAGTAGCTTCTACCGGTCAACGGTAGGCATAGAGTTCCAACTCCCAAGCCTAAAAGCCCACCCAGCCCCTTGGTGGTGCTGCGCCGCCAATCCCAGCCGGCACCATCCACAGCCTGTTGTAACCAATGCCCCTCTTTCAGGCCCACGCCCACTGGGCCGCCCTTCAAAGCACAATGCAATCCAACCATTGTAGCATGTTCGGCAGGACCACACAATGATGTAATGGCAAGCCGTCCGTCAAAATCCGAGATCACGCAGCAGGTTGGAAATCACACTGTATCCCTACTAAAACAGAAAACAGAAGGTACGGATTATGAATTGCAATGGGTAGTTTTGAATCCCAGCATGACAAAGCCAACCAGAGGCATTCAAACTGTCAAACTACGTGCTGGTGACAGGATCCCTTCACAAATCCCTTCACTGATCCGCAGGGATCAGTACTTGGTCCACTGCTTGTTAACTTGTTCATTAATGATTTGGAGATGGGAGTAAGCAGTGAAGTGGCTAAATTTGCGGATGATACGAAGTTGTTCAGGGTGGTGAAAACCAGTGAGGATTGTGAGGCACTCCAAAGGGATCTGTCAAGGATGGGCGAGTGGGCGTCAACATGGCAAATGGGGTTCAATGTGGCCAAGTGCAAGGTGATGCACATTGGAGCCAAAAACCCCAAATATAAATACACATTGATGGGGTCTGAACTGGCAGAGACTGATCAAGAGAGAGATCTTGGAGTTGTAGTAGATAACTCACTGAAAATGTCGAGACAGTGTGTGACTGCAATAAAGAAGGCCAATGCTATGCTGGGGATTATTAGGAAGGGTATTGAAAACAGATCAGCCAATATCATAATGCCCCTATATAAATCAATGGTGAGACCTCATTTGGAATACTGTGTGCAGTTCTGGGCACCACACCTTAAAAAGGATATTATAGCTGTGGAAAAAGTGCAGAAAAAGGCAACTCGAATGATAAAAGGGTTGGAACACTTCCCCTATGAGGAAAGGTTAAAGCGCTTAGGGCTCTTTAGCTTGGAAAAAAAGACGACTGGGGGGCAATGTTCCCTCTAAGCTGTGGAGTCTTGTGAGCAAAAGATCTACTCTATGAGCTACCGGCATTCAAATTGTGAGCAAGCGATTTGGCTGCTGCATCGAACTAGTTTGCTCTGGAGCCATCTTTCCTGAGCGGAGGCAAAAATGTGTGAGCCGGAGGCTAAAAAACAGTGAGCTAGCTCACGCTAACTCAGCTTAGAGGGAACACTGCCTGGGAGTCATGGTGATTTCTGGCAACCCCTAGTGGGGCTCGGATGTTTCAAAGAGGTGGCTTACTATTGCTTGCCTCTGAGTCCCAGGCCTGGTATTCCTTGGAGGTCACCCATCCAAGTATTTGCCAGGGTCAGCCCTGCTTAGCTTTCGAGATCTGATGAGATCGGGCTTGCCTGGGCTATCCAGGGCAAGGCAGGAAATTCTTTCTTAATGACAGGAAGATTTTCGTTTTTGCTGTTTATTCATCTTGCCAACTAAGAGAGGAAATCCCTATTGCAAGAGCTGTGATGCAGTGCAGAGTACATGTTTTGCCTGCAGAAGATTTCCTGGCCTCTCTAGTTACAGGGGGAAAGACCTTTACTTGGCCAAGACCCTAGAGAGTCACTGCCAATTATAGTATAGAACAATGAGTTAAATGGATTAATGATCTGACTTCGGCTTCATTGAGTTATCATCTCCAGCTAATATTAAGCTTGGATGCACATAGCCCCTACTCCATTTTTGATCAGAGCACAAAGAAGGGATCCTGGTTCAACACTAACTTGGGTTACACCCATGACAGACAATGCAGGAGTGTGGCTTAGCCACAATTAGTTTCCCACCACAAAATGGAAGTCTCAGGCCAGACCAGATAGGATGCTGGGAGTTCTGCATATGAAG
>NW_015170947.1:356768-357462 GCF_001447785.1 Gekko japonicus
CACACTCTTGTCCACAGTTCAATGTAGAACCCTGTAAAATTACTATTGGCTTAAACATATTTGACTACACTCTCAAGTCTAAGTAAGGCCACCTGCCATCAGTAGATCATCCAGAATTATTCTGCATAAGGATCTTGCCAAGATTCAAAAGGAATAACCCCATCTAGAGCACTGTAAGCAATTAGCTCACTAAATGAGCATTGTATACTCAGTTAGCAAAGGCCCTCCAGGTCTCAGGCAGAGATCTTTTCACATCCCACCATCAATCCCAAACTAGCAATGCTGGGAACAAACCTGGGACCCCTGCATACCAGGCATAATACCTTCTGCATGCCAAGTAAACAGTCTCCCTCAGTGGGACACATCCCCACACAAAATGCACATAAGACAGTTATGCAAAGATTGGTTCCCTAATAGCCTAGCATAATTAAGGCTAGAAACCAGCGACAGAGGTCTCTAGAAACAATAATCTAATAGTAGATATTACCTTCCCCCAAGCTGTTTCCTTCAAATACCGTTCTTACAACAGGGACTGTGCCTACCCCATGCACCAGTCAAATATTTATGACCATTTAGAATCAGTGAAGTGGCCTGATTCCGATCAAATAGGGAGGCTGTGGTATTGACAGGGTGTTTCTATCACCTACTTGTAGCATTGGCTCAGTGGGCATTCCCCGCATAGAAGATAGGGGTA
>NW_015170948.1:0-1241 GCF_001447785.1 Gekko japonicus
GTTGGTCCCAGGCCGTGTACAGCTTTAAAAGTTATGACCAACACCTTGAAATCAATCCCGAACTCTACTGGTGACCAGTGCAATTGTCGGAGCACCTGCCAAACCTGAGCCCACATAGGCGTGGCCGTTAGCAGGCGCACTGCTGCGTTTTGCACCAGCTTTAATTTCCGGGTCAGCTTCAAGGGTAAGCCTGCATAGAGCGAATTACAGTAGTCAAGCCTGGAAGTGACCATTGTATGGATGGGAGACCACTAAGGAATTCCAGGGTCGCTATACAGCGGCAGGCCATGTCAAACCACCACCTTTGAAGGTCTCTTGCCTTAAAAACCCCATGGAGTCGCCATAAGTCGGCTGTGACTTGACACCCCCCGCCAAGAGTAGTCATATAAACATAGAAGGTTTAAAAAAATATCTATTTTAAGACTTTACATTTGTTTTACATGTTGCAGCCTGTGCAGAAGATGCCAAGATACAATGCAGTGCAAGAAATACTGGTGGTTAACCTGGCCAATATGTTAACAAAGCCCTGCAAAATAAACTGGGATTCTTTTCTCAGTAGAACAGCTTTGCTATTACTAGTGTTAACTTCCCACATAATGGCACATCTGACCTGTTTAAAAATCCTAGTCAGTACAGGTCAAGTATAAGTTTATTGTCTTAGCCGTAGGCCATAACATAATACATCAGACTATAAAAAATGGCAATATAAACAATTTAAAAATATCAGTATACTCCTATACTCCTTCTACGTTGCATTAAATACAAAACTCATTCAGATTTTCCTTGTTGCTAAGGCAAATAACGCCGAGAGTAAAAATTTGACGAGATCCAGATCGGAGAGTCCATTACACTGCGGAATAATAGGGATGATGTACTTTAGCCTAGGGGCTTTGTGCCATGGGCAACTCAGAATATAATGTACAATATCATCAACTTCCCCCATATCACAAAGACTAAAGGGATACCAAAGAAACATCCAGTCCTGATCACTGAGGGCATGGATTGAAATCTTAAAGTTGTAAAATACAGGGACCTACAGTGATCCCTTTTAAAAAACTTGAATAATGGTGCTGTAAGACAACGTGCCATCACATCCTGATCCCTAAGCCCATCCTTTTTGAACACCCATTCCTTCGGTTCCCGTGCTTGGTTTTTATTCCTTAATAGATCATCAGGAATTGAAAATTTCAATTGAATCGAGGCCAACTGGTCACCAAATCTCTTGGAGACTTTCAGGTGCA
>NW_015170948.1:3252-3405 GCF_001447785.1 Gekko japonicus
TATGTGTGAAAAGGATCTAGGGGACTTTGTAGACCATACAGTGTGATGCGGTAGCTAGAAGGCAAATGCAATTTCGGGCTATATCAACAGAAGTATGGTGTCCAGATCACACGAAATGATGGTATCACTTTACTCTGCTCTGGTTAGACCTCA
>NW_015170948.1:3801-18245 GCF_001447785.1 Gekko japonicus
CATGAGAGATTATATGACCTAACTAGCTATATCTCAAGACTCCTTTCTCCCAAGGCCACAGGCCCAGCTGGTACCTGTGAACCATGTGGGGGTAGCTTTGGGAAAGTTACAAGCAGCGCCTCCACACAACTCCATGCATTCATTCTCACATCCCCCCCCCCAGGAATGTCAGGGAGGACAGATAAGGTAACAAGCGGAGCCGGCAGATGGGCAAAGCAGGCGGGGGTTACAAAAGCGAAAGCAAGCCTTCATATGAGAGGGCAGCAATACACACTCATTAATCATAATATAAAGCCAAGCATTGATCCTGGAAGGGGTCCGAACTTGACAGCTGTCATATAGAGGATGGTATGGAATTGTTTTATGTTGCCTTAGAAGGTTGGACCAGAACCAACGGGTTGAAATTGAATCAGAAGAGTTTTTGGTTAAACATTAGGAAGAGCTTCCTGACAGAGTGGTTCCTCAGTGGAATAGGCTTCCTCGGGAGGTGGCGGGCTCTCCTCCTTTGGAGGTTTCCAAGCAGAGGCTAGATGGACATCGGACAGCAATGCGGATTCTGTGAACTTAGGCTAATCATGAGAAGGGAGGACAGGAAGGGTTGCATCAGTGCTTAGTTCTTGTGGCCCTTTCTTACTCCCCCAGGGAAATGCTGATCACCACGTTGGGGTCAGGGAGCAATTATTTTCTAGACCAGTTTGGCTGGAGATCCTGGAGGTTTTTTGTCATCTTCTGGGTCACTGGGGATGAGGGCGGGAGGTATTTGTGAATTTCCTGCATTGTGCAGGGGATTGGACTAGATGATCCAGGAGGTTCTATGATTCTATGATCACTTGTGCTGGTTATCAGTGTGCTTCCAGTTCCAATTTGCAGGGATGGTGTTGACCTTTTAAAGCCCTTTGTGTCCAGGGACCGGCTTACTGGAAGGACCAGCTTTTCCCCATTTGAGCCCAGGCAGACCCCACAGTTTTCTCACAAAGGCCTCCCTGAGAGCGGCAGCTGCATTTGTCTGGGACGGGCTATGAATGTGTTCCCTTCCTTTCTGCTTTTTAGGGAAAAGTGCAAAGGCAGAGCTTGTGAGGCAGAAGCATTTTTGGCTGAATGTTGCTTTTAAACTGGCTCTTTTAGTAACTGATTATGTTTGAAATATTTATTCGATATGCAGTTTTTGTGTCTGAAAATCACTTCGAGCTTTTAAGGAAAAGTGGTATAGAAGTATATAAATACATCATGTATTTTCTGAGATTGTAAATAAGATGTAAGATTCCTCATTAATCTTCACAGTGTTTTCATTTCCTACAGCAGATCCAGCTGTTGTTATTCGACATGCTAGCAACCAATATAGAATGCCCAGCTTTTGAATTATCCTTTAAGTGTGCTTTTAACCATCCTTTGAATTGCAACAATGAGCAAGTGACATTTCTTGGAGCCAATGAGAAACTTAACCTCCTGATCTCTGTAAATCAAGCTGTGCTTCAAGATCCAGGCCAGGCATGTTAGTTTTCATGGCCAGTCTGTAAAACCCCCTTTCATCTTAGCAGTACACTTCTAAACAGAGTGACACCCATCTAAGTCCACTGAAGTCAGTGTGCTTACAAGGGTGTAACACTGCTTAGGATTGCACTGTAAATGTTGCAGAAATTTCTAGCAAATACCCATGATCAATGTGTAACATTACAGTATTTTAAAAACAATAGGTAGGTCATACTTTTTAAAAAACGTTGGTTTGGTTAACCTTTGGTTAGTTAACTTAATACAATAACACTTGGACAATCGGCATGTATACCTTTAGCGATGTATACCTCTTCTGTTAGGAAATCTGACCTCTGAGCAGTACAGAATCAACAAAGCTGTTTAGTTCAGCCTGAGTTCATGTAAGTTAAACGTATCTATTACTAAGCCTACTTAGCGTGCCTAGAATAGATGTGTTGACACAAGGAGAGGTGGGGAGGAAGAGAGGGAAGCGCACTCGCTGCTCTTCTAGATTCCCTGTCAACCACTAGGCAAATCTGGATGGCATCGGGGCCAGCTACACCCATGTGCAGCCGTCCACCAACCACCTTATTGCTCGAAAACACCCAGCCCCTCCCCCCACAGCAAGATTCTGATGTGAGTCCCTGGGACAAGGACGGCCACTGGCTCAGCAGGTCAAGAGGAGATAGGCTTCAGGCATGATCAGCAACCCTCCCATGTCTCTTCCTCATTTGCAAATGACTTTTCAGTGGTGACATTCCACATTCACTTCCCAAGATTGTATTAGATCAGTGGTACACACTCTTCAGCTTGCAGAGAATTAATTCACAATTACTATCAACCAGAAGAGCTGAGTTCCTTCCATCCCTGGCCTGCATCTCAGGGAGACTTGCAACTTACCTGTTCTTCTACCTGCGGCTGTTTCAGAGTAGCCCACCTTTTCTGAAACACAGAGCAGGTGCTGCCCCATTGGGAAACGGTGCTCAGAAGAGCCATGGAGGGCATCCCAAAGAGCCACATCTGTCTCTCCCGAGTCGCTGAGTGGGGATCCCTATATTAGATTTTCAGGTTGAAAATTCTGTCCACAACATCAGAAAGAGAACAGATTAGCACAAGCAGAGATAGTGAACTACTTCATGCTACTGGCACATGCAAAAGTTATTGAAATGGATAGTGTTCATTTTGCTGTTACAACCTTACCTTTTCTGCAGAGGCAATGAAGTAGTTGTGCTGGAGCCATAAAGTGTGCTCAGGTTTGCCAGACTTTCTGTTTAGTAGACTCCTTTCAGTTGCAGTCAACTTCACACTCTCTTGTCAGATCTTGCGGGCAGCTAGGCAGAGTTCTGAGCAGTAGAGCCCTCCAGGGCGGCATCTGTCCTGGTTGACTGGGCTGCTGGGCCTCAGAATATGCCAAGGGAGGGGTTTCTACAATCACCCAAGGTCCTCCTCCCAGCAGAAGGTCCACGCTACCCTGGCTTCATGTTCCAGAGCTGGACCCACATTCTTCCTCCCCGGCCCACCATCTGCCTCCTGTTTAAACCCCCCTCCCAATGGCTAGAGTGCTCTGAACCCTCCAATTCCCGCCCTTCCTCCCTTTTCGTCTGCAGGCTTCTCCCTCCCACCTCCAATAAGGTCCCTGTCTCCTGCTTCTGCCGTTCATGACAGGATGGCACCGCTCCTTGTTCCCACCCCTTTGCTTTACTCTGGGCATGTTTCCACCATCTCTAGGCCTCTGGGCCCCCTGTCCCTGGCCTTCCCTGTGCCGCTTAACCCCATGGTGTTTTCTTTTTTCTTTTTTCTTTGGCCCCCGTAGGGGATTTTTTAATTTGCATTTTCTAAAAACTACAATGAAATTAGGGGAGGGATCTACAAACTATAGGAGAAAGGAAAGAAAACCCACTAAACCCCAAAGAGTTGGAGGTCCTATACTGCTTATAAAAATATTAGCTTAACAGTATAAAAATTGCTTTTCTTAACATTGAGAGTGGTCAATTGTCATCATCAATTGAGTTAACAAACCATCAGTTCTGACTATATAAAGAGCATTCCAGGGGAATCGCTGACTGACTTAAACACAAATTTCAGAGAACAGTGGCATCTCATTTTACAGTTGTTTTCCCTCCTTCATTTAAAGCAAATTAATAATTAAATTTCCCTCAGTAGTTATAACGCAGTCAGTTTCTCTTCCCGCGCTGTAATCTTCTTTCTTCTTGAACACTTTCTCTGTGGCCTTGTCTTGCTGAAACTGAAATTGGTCACCTCAAAACAAAGTCCCTTTTTCTTTTTCAAGGACTGTTATTTGCTTAAATTCTTGCCTTCAATCTTAGAGATCATTCCATTTGTTGCTTTTGGAAGCCAAACTTACAGAGAGTCTTATCAGCCCTTTTTGTCAGGACCCACAGCCAAACAACAGAGCACACACTTCCAAGAAAGGTTTTACTTTATTGTTAGTACTATGGTTGCAGTAACATGGTCACTGTTAGGAATGACGAGTATAGAACAAGCATATAGTGATATAGGGGATTCAAGAGGTTCCCCCCCACCTGTGAGCCAATCGGCCCGTTTCCCGCAGGCGGGAAAGAATAACCGATGGTCGAGGCTGAGAAACTAAACTAGTCTCATGGTTAATTAAAGTGTAGACACTACACAGACAGGAATACAAGGTCAGTGATAGCAATGAGAGAATCGAGAGGGAAGGAATGTGGCACCAACTTGTACAGAGGACAGGCAGGCGAACTCCAGGCCTATAAACCTAGCTGACATTCTGCCCACCCAAAACTCAATCTCTCGGTCAGCCCGGGAGACCTGCTGGTTTTCCTGGAAACTCCTGGTGAAACTCCTGCAACAGCGGAGGGGCCCGAATATCCCCTACTTCCACCCATTCTCGGTGCTGGGGTCCAAAATCCACCCATTCAATCAAATAAAACAGTTTGTCATGTGTGAGTTTAGAGTCCAGGATCTTAGACACTTCGAAATGTTCCTCGCCCTCCAGCATGGGGGGGGGGGCATGGTTTCGCCGGCCGCCAGGGGCTCGGACCTGGGTCCCGTTTCAGGAGGCTGAAATGAAACACAGAATGGATATTTCCCATGTTTTTAGGAAGTTCTAGATCCACAGCAACCTCATTGATCAGACGTTTGACCTTAAAAGGGCCGATGAACTTTCAGTCCAATTTCCTCAGAGCATACAGAGCATAGTACCTGCAAGAGGGAGGGAGGCAGGAAACAAGTTATGGTTCCCACTGTGGAATCCAAAGGGTGGCAGGAGTTAGTCCCACATATTATTCCCACATATATTCCCACAAAGCTAGCCTCCCTAATTTAGTACAGACACTCACACACACACCCTGGAAGGCATTGGCAGGTGAGGGCAGCGATAAGGGGTGCAGAGAGCAAGCAAAATATATCAGGTTGAAATACAGCAGGTACAGCTAGTCAAATGCCCGAGTCTGACACTTAGCCATAGACACTTTGGTCTGATGAGAAAACAGCTGTTGAGAATTGAACACAGCACAAGTTGACACAGAGGGCGATTTCGCACTAGAGCTGCCTCGCGGCGCAGCCGCCATTTGCCCCGACACAAACATGTCAATTTCACACCCGAAGCTGCGGGGCTGCATTTTGAATCGCGCCTTCGCCCAATTTCCTCCGCAGTTTCGTGATCCTGGTTTTTGAGGATCACGAAACTGCGGAGGAAATCGGGTGAAGCCGCGGGTCCAATGCAGCCCCGCAGCCTCGGGTGTGAAATTGACATGTTTGTGTCGGGGCAAACGGCGGCTGCGCCCGGAGGCAGCCTCTGTGTCAGAGATAACTTCTAGGTAGCATTTGTGGTAGAATGTGGAGTAGTGTGGAGCTGTCCAGCAACTTCTGCTGTGTTCAATTCTCAACAGCTGTTTTCTCATCAGACCAAAGTGTCTATGGCTAAGTGTCAGACTCGGGCATTTGACTAGCTGTACCTGCTGTATTTCAATCTGATATATTTTGCTTGCTCTCTGTACCCCTTATCGCTGCCCTCGCCGGCCAATGCCTTCCGGGGTGTGTGTGTGTGAGTGTCTGTACTAAATTTTAACAAAAAACTGCACTAAGAAGCAAATTCAAATAATTCAGGAATCCTTGGTTATTGAAGTAAGCCGGCCAATGCCTTCCGGGGTGTGTGTGTGAGTGTCTGTACTAAATTTTAACAAAAAACTGCACTAAGAAGCAAATTCAAATAATTCAGGAATCCTTGGTTATTGAAGTACAGAAGACAATAAAATATTTAGGAATAAATCTAACCAATAGGTGCAGCTCTTTATTTAAAGGGAACTATACAAAACTTCTAGCTGTGATTAAGAAAGACTTAGAAAATTTGAAACATCTACAGTTATCTTTTATGGGAAGAATTGCTGCAGTGAAGATGAATATACTACCAAGGCTTATTTTTTTTATTCCAAACAATACCAATTATAAAAGACCAACAGTACTTCAAAGAAATAGACAAACTGGTGAGACAATTTATTTGGCAAGGGGAAAGGCCCAGAATTAAGATGAAAGTCCTACAAGACTCAAAAGAAAGAGGAGGCTTTGCTTTACCAGACTGGTAATTATATTACAAAGCAGCAGCCTGGTAATTATATTACAAAGCAGCAGCCATGGCTTGGATGAAAGATTGGATCACAATAGAAAATATAAGATTATGAAAGCTCGAAGGGCATGACTTACAGCTAGAGTGGCACGCCTTTGTCTGGTATGGGAAAAGTTGTATTCACAAGTATTTCAATCAGCATGTTGTAAGAGCAGCATTATTGAAATCATGGGAAGAGATACAAAAACTACGTTATACCAAAATCCCTAAATGGGTCTCACCATTAGAAGCCTTTATAAACCCTGTGGCGTTCACAAAAGACCTACTTTGGATGTATGAAGATTTGTTAAATAGTCAAAATAAAATATTCAATCAAGATGAGCTTTAAAAAAAGTTATATATCTGATTTGGTGGGAAGGAGCGCAATTAGACTCCAGATATGCTAAAGATCAAGTAACTGGGTTTTATAATACACCTCTACAGCTTGATAAAATTGTGTTAGGAACAGATGGGAAATATATAAAGCTGATTTATACTTTGTTATTAGATATGAAAATGCAAGATGAAGTTGTAAAAGAATCAATGATTAAGTGGGCACAAAACTTAGGCCACAATATACAAATGGAGGAATGGTCTAGGGTGTGGAAGGTAAATATGAAATTTACAAAAGCTGTTTCATATAAAGAAAATGTATATAAAATGTTTTATAGATGGCATGTGACTCCTGAGAACCTAACTAAATGGTACTCAAATATGTCAAATTTATGTTGGAAATGTAAAAACAAAATGGGTTCCTTTTACCATATGTGGTGGTCTTGTAAAACAGCAAAAACATATTGGATCTGGATACATGAAATATTGCAAAAAATATTAGACATAAGCATACCATTTAATCCTTTTTTATTTATTTACTTAAAATTTAAAAGAACAGTTAAAAATAGGAAAGCAAATCCTGATGTTTATGCAGAGCAAACAGGGAAGTGTCTATTTTATGTGCTGCTGACACTTCTAAGAGGGGCATCCATTTTTCTTGGAGGTTGTCAGGGACAGGTTGATTTTCAGATCGAAGGATACTAGTGGAAACTTTGTCCTGTAGAAAAAAGTCCCACAACTTCAGATACCAATCGCTCAGTAGCAGCGTCTTCTTAGATTTCCAATGAAATGCTATAACATTCCTAGCAGCCAACAATGAATATAGGTGCCCCGGCCACCACAGTTTTTCCAACATCTGTCAGGGATCGCGGGGTTGATGCCATGTAGCCATTTTATCCTGAACTTTTTAAATTAGATATTATTCCACAAAATTTTACAAAACAGTATATCTATATGATTGTACATGTTGTGACATCTGCCAGGGTACTCTATGCAAAATACTGGAAAAAAGAAGAAACACCTATGAAAGAAGAAATAATATATAAATTACTTGAAGCAGCAGAGATGGACAAGTTAACTTCACAGTTACAAGGAAAAAAAGAAGGAACTTTTGAAAATAACTGGTTGAGGTTATATAGATGGATAGAGGACAAAATATAAAAAGTCGATGCTATTTCTTAAAATGGACCGTTCAAATAGGTATAGGTGTTCAAGATAAAATTCAAACCAAGTACTTTATGTTAACGGGGGTCAAAGTATAAGCTCCATTGTTGTAGTTGTTGTTGTTTCTTGTCTTTTTTGTTGTCTTACTTTTTGTAGGATTTCTTTTTTCTTTCTGAAAATAATAAAACTATACTTAAAAAAACCTTCTGTGTTCTTTGGGATTTCAACAGTGTGTCAAGCAATGTTCCCTCTAAGCTGCGGAGTCTTGTGAGCAAAAACTTTACTTTGTGAGCTACTGGCATTACAGTTGTGAGCAAGCGATTTGGCTACTGCATAAATTAGTTTGCTCTGGAGCCATCCTTCCTGAGCTAAGACAAAAATGTGTGAGCCGGAGGCCAAAAAACTGTGAGCTAGCTCACACTAACTCAGCTTAGAGGGAACCCTGGTGTCAAGTCCTGGACTCAGTCACTCTCATGACACTCTTGTTGCAGAAAGATTTGTTTATTAGGCAGTAAAGAGATGCAAAGCATAGACCAATTCTGTGTCAGAACTGGACACCGAACACCAGGTCCAACCCTATACAAAAAGCAGGACAACCCCTCTATGCAAACCACCCAATCAATGTTCGTACTCAGCCCGCCAAACCTCTAGGCCTACCCTCCAGCCCGGCCCAACACCTGCAAACTAACCGTTACATCCAGAAGCTGAGATCATGCGCCTCCCAGGGTCCCGCATGTATTACGCAAGCATGGGAGATAAGAGAGTGAAAGAAGCACGTTTAAGAAAGCTGTTAACCCTTAATGCAACAGACCAGGAGTTTGCCTGGGCAGCATTCTATGGCACGTGAGACCCGAGCTTGACACAGTGCTGTTTTGCCACACAACCGAGCCCCTTCCACTACAGGGTGTGTAGTAAAAATCTTCAAATAGTTACTGATTCAGTCTTTACATGTAAACCCCCATTAGGAGACGCCATTAAAAGGGCTGCACATCTGCCTCTCACAACTATTCCAAGGTTTGTTTGTTTTTTAATCTTGTTTACAAGTGAAGTTCTAGCTTTGGTTAAAATACGGGAAGTCCTGCTCTTATTAGCCAAATTGCCTTAATTTATTAATAAATGTGGGGAATTGAGTATTAAATGGCAATAGGCATTAAATATAGGATCAGAACCTGTGTATACGGGAGTTTGATTTCCCAGTCCCCAGGAATAGATGCTGAGGCTAGATTACTAAAGCAGTGATTTCTTTACTGAAGGATTCTCACACATACAGACATAAAATCAAGCATACACACACACAATACAGGACTAAGAATTCAGGGAGAAAAGTACAGAGTCGTTTGCATTAGCAGGAAGTATCATTGGTGGGGTGATACTTTACCTGTCCAGCAACGTAAGTTGACTCTGCAGCGAAAAAGGAACAAAATGAGGGAAGAGGTCATGAGTTGACCAGCAACACACGTGGAGAGGTCCCAAACTGCGCAAGGAATGGAACCAGCAAGATAGGGTGGGGTTAGGAGAGGAAAAAGCAAGAGAGAGAGCAATGACTGGATGCTCTCTTTTTGTACCTGAATTGTGGCCTGAGGCAGTTGCCTGTCATCACATGGTCCCCAGGAAATACTGACAACATAAACTTACAAATAGGGTAGAAAAGGAATTAATGGCCGGGCAATTGCAGGTGATGGCTTGGCTAGGAGTGACCCCTCTCAGGAGAATGGGAAAGACAAAGGAGGAAAGGAAGAGAACCAATCAGGTGGCAGGACCGGTGCTTTGGATTAACGACTGGATGCTCGACAGCTGCATTATCTTGACGGGCAGCAGGAAGACTTGATGTCTTGCTGCTCTTGTCATTGGGCACATCCTTTTGTTTTAGTCTGGAGAGGAAGGCGTGCTTCTTTTGGTGATGTTAATACATGGAGGTGGGGGGGGGATGCCTGCGTGATGGAGAAGGGAGCTGTGCATGACGTTTGCAGAGCATGGCTTCCCTCGGTGGTCTGCTGCTGGTTCTGTGTGCATGGAGGTCAGGGCTGCTGGTCTGCATTCTGCTGCTGGCATGGCTGTAGAGATGCAGGAGCCAGAGGCTTCTTGTAGCCCAGGAGTCCATGTCTGGTTTTGGGATGCTGCTTCGGCACAATGCTTCCCTTGGCTAAAACATACTCCTGTCTTTGGCACTCTCTTTGGGCTACGGCGTTGTCCATTGCCCTGACGCACTTTCTTTACAGTTCAGCAAGGCAGTCCTATTGTATTAATGCCATTTAAAGTGGCTGCTTGGCAACACCGTTTATGGTTTGTGTGGATGAAAGAGATACAGCTGCGCATATATATCATTGGAACCAATTTCTACTGCTGTTTGGCAGAAGTCATAACTGTAGAAGGATCACCGACTGGCAGGCTGTTAGTGCAGTTCTGAGCAAAATATAACCCTTCTAAGCCCATTGAAGCAAGTGGATTTAGAAGGGTGTAACTCTGTTTAGATGTACTCTTTATGTTAAAAGGAAAAGCAATAAAAAACAGAATTGGAAAGGCTGCTGAAGACTAGAATTGCTTGGTGGCCTTTGACTCTCTGTACTTCCGAAATAACTCAGAACTATTAACTGGGTTCCTCTTCTTCTTCTTCTGTGATCCACACATTATGAAAGCTTTGAATAAACTGTTGTGGCAGAGACATCCCCCCCTGCCCAATTTCTTGACCAGCTTTCTTATTTTTAAGGTAGCCTTTATTTAAAAGCATTTCTCTTCACTGGAATAAGAAGACACTGACTTTGCTCAGAGACAGTTCTGTTCAGATTCTCTGCACAGCGGCCAAATGTTTTTCTTCAGATACCCCTTGATTTTTATTTGATGAGAACCAGAGGTCTTAGTATCGTTACTGGCCAAAAATACAACACAGGGTTTTAAAAGGAATTGATTCTGAAATGATTGAAAACAGGAAAATGCTGAACTCAGAGTTAATCAGGACAAAACAAGCTATTGTGGATCTGAATTTAAAAAGTGGATATTTTTATACTGCAGGAACAAGACAGGAGGTTGTTGTAGCTGTGCTGAACTCCCGCTCGTGTCCCAACCTGACTGGGCTGAGAATCTCCAGGCTGCTTGAATGGGGCTTCATTTGTCTGTTTCCGAGGAGAAAGAATCTCAGTTGAACATTTAAATAGCGATGCAAGCCGTTGAGCTCTAGTAGCCATGAAAAGGGTCCAGGCAGAGCCTGCACTGCTCAGTGGGACCGTGGTTGGTCTGTCACATAGTGAAGTGGTGGATTCTGAAGAAACTCAGCCCCTCGCCTTGGTAGCATGGCTGGATACCAAGCCCTTTTCCTCTGTCGGCTTGCAGAAGGTTCTCCCGTAGATCGTAGGCCTGCTTGTGATCCGTAAATCCCTGGAGGGAGATTCCTGGCAGCCTGCACCTGTAGAAGCCACGCCTGGCATCACGGGCTGGGGCATCTAGATCGCCTGTCCTGGGCTTTATGATAAATGCTTTTGAAACTGAAACAAACCTACAAACAAAAATGAGCTATAAAGCTACAGTTCATCTGCGTGATGTAGTCGTGATATCAGTAGCACACATTATCTTCATGACCTATTCTTGTTCTGAAATGTGAAAGAGCCCCTCAGGGCTCGATAGTACATTGGGGAGACTGGTTTTATGGGGCAAAATCTTGTGGACAAGTGAGGTAGATATGACGGGAATCAAAAAAATTTCAATAATACATAAATAAGAGAGTGGTAAAACTGTTATTAAATCCACAGGCCTAAGAAGGTTTACTCAGTAGCCTACTAAGATGTATTCAATGGGGGCTGACTCCTATGAAGGTGTTCTTAGGATTGCGCTAGTACTGCGATCCCGTATACCTCTGGTATAAGAATATTTAGAACAAAGTCTGAGTCCAGGGGCACCTTTAAGACCAACAAAGTTTTATTCAAGGTATGAGCTTTTCTGTGATTATCCCTTGAATAAAACTTTGTTGGTCTTAAAGGCACCCCTGGACTCAGACTTTGTTCATCTGCTTCAGACCAACATGGTGACCCATCTGACTCTATAAGAATATCCAGTTACGTGAATAGTTTTCAGTATAGTTTTCATCTGCCAAGCAGATGGGGGCGTTCTTTGTTCTTATGAGGAAAGGCTGAAAGAGTTGGGTCTGTTTAGCCTGGGAAAGAGAAGGCTTCGAGGGAACATGATTGCAGTCTTCAAGTATTTGAAGGGCTGTCATGTAGAAGATGGAGCGGATCTATTCTCTCTCTTGCTCCAGATTGCAAGACTAGATCTAACGGGTGGAAATGACAGGGGAGTAGTTAATCGGGAGAAACTTCCTAACTGTAAGAGTGGTTGAGACTGCCTCGGGAGGTGGTGGATGCTCCTTCACTGGACGTTTTCAAGCGGAGGCTGGATGACCATCTTTCGGGTATGTTGTAGGCATGTAGGGCTATTTTTCAGCTAAGCTCCTGCAGAGTGCAGGGGGTTGGACTAGATGACCTGCAAGGTCCCTTCCAACTCTAACATTCTATGATTCTATGATTCATGAAGACCCCAGGAGCCCCTTGCAGACTGAAGGGCATCACCCGGTACTCGAACTGTCCCAGTGGAGTGTTAAATGCAGTTTTATATTTGTCCCCTTCCTTAATCCTCACCCTGAAATACGCATCCCAGAAATCAAGCTTAGAAAAGATTTTCCCCTTTGCCACCTCAGCCAAGAGGTCCTTGATGAGGGGGAGGGGGTAAGCGTTCGTAGTGGAGATCGCATTCAAGCGTCTATAGTGGCCTGATCCAGCATTGGCTTCTCTTATGTTCTTATGTCTGGGGCAACGGATGCTCTTTATTCTTGGTGCTTCTCTTATGTCTGGGGCAAGGAATGCTCTGTATTCTTGGTGCTTGGGGGGGGGGAACAGTGGGAGGGCTTTTGGTGTCCTTGTGCAGAGCCTTAACCCCCTGTCCTTTTTCTTCCTGGAAAGTACGAGGGCCGCAAACGGGGATGACACAGGGCGAATAAAACCCCGAGCCAAATTCTTGTCATTAAACTTTTGCAACTCCTCTTTCTCACTGGGGCTCATTGCATACAGTTTCCCTTTAGGCAACTTGTGCCCAGGGATCAGTTAGCACAATCTGTGTGCCGGTGGGGTGGCAATTCATCAGCTTCTTCCACCTCAAAAACCCTAGCCAAGTCCCAATACTCTGGGGGAATAGTATCGAACTCCTCCCTGGCTAGGCACGCTTGTACCGGTTCATCTAAGGAGGGGCCCCCCACCCTGCAGACCACTCATGAGCCCGGCACTTGGGAGAGATGACTTGGACCTTGGCCTCGTCCCACAGGATGTACGGGCCGTGGTCGTGTAGCCACGGGCTGCCCAGCACCAGGGGGAATCGCACTGCTTGGGTGATGACAAATGGTCGATGTTCCCAATGGCCTCCTGCCCCAACCCGTAAAGGCACAGTCTCGTACTTGCAAGGGTCTTTCATAGCCGACGCATCCATCTGGGTAAAAACAATGGGATCCTGGAATTTCACTACATTGGTTCCCAGCCCCGTAATCAGGGAAGGTGCCCTACTCAGAGCAGAAAGAACCCTCACGCTGAGTATCCAAGGTTCTGTTTTGGTTGGTGATGGAGCCAAGGAATAGAAAATCTTGAACAATTTCAATTTCTTCATGTTCAGCTGTAATACTGCTTTGGCACTTAACTGCTTTAACCTTCATCTGTGGTTGTTTCTTCACTGTTTTCTGTCAGTGATGTGGTGTCTTTTGCATATTTCAAATTGTTAATATTCCTTCCACTAATTTTCACTCCGCCTTCATCTGAATCTATGCCAGCTTTCCTTATGATAGGTTCTGCATATAGATTGAAGAGACAGAGAGATAAAATACATCCTTGTCTGACACCTTTTCCAACTGGAAACCATTCTGTTTCTCCATATTCTGTCCTTACAGTAGTCTCTTGTCTAGCATAAAAATTGGACATCCATCCAGTCAGATGCTGGGGCATACCCATTTCCAGGGGTCGGATGGGGTCGGAGCTCTCCGGAGCGCAGCTCTGGGAGTGAAGAGCACAGGGGGCGGTGTGGTCACATGACCAAGCCCTGCTCCCTGCTCCCAGAAGACCTCAGTCAGTGCCACGAGGACGTGGAAGAAGGAAGGTAAGTTGTTTGCCCCCCTCCTCCGCTGCCTCCCCGGGCCCTGCCAAGGTCTGCCCCCCCCATCTCATCCGCGCCACCTGGAGCGGCATGGATGAGGCCCCTGTCCCTGCCTTGTCCGCACCGCCTGGAGCGGCGTGGATGAGGCCCCCGTCCCCCTCCCTCACTTGTCCACGCCTCCTGGAGTGGCGTGGATGAGGCCCCGTCCCTGCCCTTGTCCATGCCGCCTGGAGCGGCGCGGATGACGCCCCCGTCCTCTTCCCTGCCTCGTCCGCGCCGCCTGGAGCAGCGCGGATGAGGCCCCCACCCCAGGAGCTTTTGGGGGGGGAACAGTGGGAGGGCTTCTAGTGTCCTGGCCCCACTGCTGGACCTCCTGATGGCCCCTGGTATTTTTAGCTCCTGTGTAACAGAGTGTTGGACTGGAGGGGCCAATGGCCTGATCCAGCATTGGCTTCTCTTATGTTCTTATGTCTGGGGCAAGGGATGCTCTGTATTCTTGGTGCTTGGGGGGGAACAGTGGGAGGGCTTCTGGTGTCCTGGCCCCACTGCTGGACCTCCTGATGGCCCCTGGTATTTTTAGCCCCTATGTAACAGAGTGTTGGACTGGAGGGGCCAATGGCCTGATCCAGCATTGGCTTCTCTTATGTTCTTATGTCTGGGGCAAGGGATGTTCTGTATTCTTGGTGCTTGGGGGGGGGACAACAGTGGGAGGGCTTCTGGTGTCCTGGCCCCACTGTTGGACTTCCTGATGGCCCCT
>NW_015170948.1:18890-20917 GCF_001447785.1 Gekko japonicus
GTGAACACAGATAAGGCATCTGTAGTGTTGGTTATCTTTTTAAGATTCAAGATGACTGCGGCTTCCATTCTGAGCACAACAGAGATTAGTATGTGAGAAGAAAAAAGAGGAACTTGAAATTCAGAGAGGGTAAAGGACTTGTTCCATGGCTACCACAACTATGATGCTTGATCTATTATTAAAGGGATTGGGAATCGGCTCCTTTCCCATGTGATGTCCCCTTAACCTCATCCTTTCCAGGATATGATATATGTGCTGCCCGCTTTTACGGTGATTTATATGTTAATTCAAGAGTGTTAACCATGATTAAGAGCACATCCTGGTTGTGTTGCTGATGATTAATGTCGTTGTTGACATAATCGTGGCTGGCAACATGTGCATAGTTCTCAAGAAGGGAGAAGCATGGAGGAGGAAGCCTGTGATCTCGTGGTGCTTCCCTGTTCTGTTTTTTAAACTATGGTTTAAGGATGGATTATGTTAACCGTGTGCACCTGTCTGCAGAAGTGTGTTGTTGAAAGGGACCATTTCCCCCCCTATTTAGCTACTTTGTCTGGAAGAAATTCTGTGTTCACAGGCATCTTGAAAGCTAGATGAAGTGCGGTCTCAATTAAGAACAGTAAGCTGAAACTGTCTCTTAATATACTTCAGGCATTTTTCACAAGTGGCACAGGAAACACCCCCCCCCCAATGTGTCTGCTTTGCCCTTGTTAATATGGTTGTTGTAGAATCTAATGTGGCAAAGACTTTGAATTTAAAAGGAGTTTGTCTGTTTCATTAGAATGGTCTGATAGATGTGTATTCTACATTTTTCTGAGTGGATCTGTTCCTACCCAGGCAATTAGTGTAACTGTGAACAGGACATGTCTGTCCTGGCCTCTCTTAAGCTAAAAGTGGGAAGGGTGTATGAAGAGGAACACAGAAGTGCTCTTTTGTAATTATATTACTTGTGAAATCACAGTAGGGAGATATTTCTCAATATTCCCAAATCCGAATATTGGTATGATATTGGGATTTGGAAAATAACTAGGATTTACGAAATGTATTTGGCTCCATTATACACTATGGGGACAGTCCCAATAGGGTATAATGGAGAAGGAGATGGGTGAACTCATGCCACTTCCAGGTTCACTGGAGCACAGCTTGGCGATATTGGGATTTGGAAAATAACTAGGATTTACGAAATGTATTTGGCTCCATTATACACTATGGGGACAGTCCCAATAGGGTATAATGGAGAAGGAGATGGGTGAACTCATGCCACTTCCAGGTTCACTGGAGCACAGCTTGGCTTTGCAAAAGTAATTTCACTTTAAATGCCTTCTTAATGCTGCTGCCATGGCAGCAGTACAGGCAAGTGACCTCAGAAGGCATTTAAGCTTTATTTGCCTTCTGAGTGCAGTTCTTTGCCGAGTTGCACCACAGTGGCAGCATGACTCTGCAAGTGAACTCAGAAGGCATTTGAAGTTTAAATGCCTTCTGACTTTAGTTTTACTTGGCGAGTGAAGCTGAGCCCGAGTAAAAGCTGAATAATATTGGCTTTTATTCGGGCTCAGCTAGATCGGTAGCCAAATCAGATTAGAGAATCTGATTCAGCTGAATAAATACCTGAATAATACCAATAAGGTATTTTACGGGTATTTATTTGGCTTGGTATATACCGAGCGCATACGCCTAATATGGGAAGATAATGTCCTCATTTGAAGCTTAGATGCTGTTTATTGTAGCCTTCATAGAAACATAGAATGTTAGAGTTGGAAGGGACCTTGCAGGTCACCTAAACCAACCCCCTGCACTCTGCAGGAGCATAGCTGAAAGATAGCCCTACATACCTATAACATACCTGAAAGATGGTCGTCCAGCCTCCGCTTGAAAACATCCAGCGAAGGAGCATCCACTACCTCCCGAGGCAGACTGTTCCGCTGCTCAACCACTCTTACAGTTAGGAAGTTTCTCCTTTTTTTTTTTGAAAACCCGGAGGGATATTTTTTATTTTGCAAAACTACAAAGAAATAATAGAGAAGGGACTT
>NW_015170948.1:21492-24635 GCF_001447785.1 Gekko japonicus
TGTAAAACTCGGTTTTCTTGGCGATTCTGCCTCGTTTCCACCTCTCCCATCCTTTTCTTCAACTTCTTGCTTGTAGTGTCTATCTCTTTAATTTTCTCGTTTTGCCTGCTCCACTTTTTTCTCTTGTTTCGTTCAGCTGGAGCTGCTGCACAGCAAAAGTTTTGAACATCACAGTCAAAAATCACCCAAAGAGTGATTAACACATGGAATTCACTGCCACAGGAGGTGTTGGCGGCTACAAGCATGGATAGCTACAAGAGGGAATTAGATAAGTATAGAGAGATAAGCATAAATAGCCAGTTTGGTGTAGTGGTTAAGTGCTTGGACTCTAATCTGGGAGAACCGGGTTTGATTCCCCACTCCTCCACTTGCACCTGGCTGGATGACCTTGGGCAAGCCGTAGTTCTGAAAAGAGCTGGCCTTGAAAAAGAGCAGTTTCTGTCAGAGCTCTCTCAGCCCCACCTACCTCACGGGGTGTCTGTTTTGGGGAGGGGAAGGGAAAGGAGTTTGTAAGCCGCTCTGAGACACCTTTGGGTAGTGAAGGGTGGGGTATAAATCCAATCTCTTCTTCTTCTTCTTCATATGGAGCAGAAGTCCATCCGTGGCTATTAGCCACAAGGTATAGATAGGAACTCTCAGGCTGGGGCAAGTGATGCTCTGTAGTCTTTGTGATTGGGGGAGGCAACAGTGGGAGGGCTTCTAGTGTCCTGGCCCCACTGCTGGACCGCCTGATTGCACTTGGTTTTTTGGCCACTGTGTGACAAAGTGTTGGACTGGATGGGCCACTGGCCTGATCCAACATTGGCTTCTCTTATGTTCTTACGTTCTTAAGTAGTGGTGCAGTCCATGGTTTGCAGAGAGCTCTATTTACAGTTAACATCAGCCGAAAGAGCCACAATACTAGTGTATGCCTTGTGCACCACCCTACCAAATATGCAATGCAGTGATAGAAGATAAAACTATTAAATGTGTAACTACAACCATAGCTGCATCCATAGGGTCTTCTGGGACTTGCTTTTATGCCTGCAGCTCAGCCAGGGGATGTTTCTAGATAGGAACCACCTCTCAGCACGAGCCCCACCCAGGCAATGGCCACGCCCACTTTCCTGGAACATGGGCCAGGGGCCATATTGAGGAATGGGGCCCAGAAAAGTCACAGGTGGGATGTCAAAGAGCCACATGTAGCTCCTGAGCCACAGAGGGAATAATTTTTTTTGGGGGGGGGTGTTGTGCTGGGGAAGGTGCGTGCCTGAAGCCTTGGACAGATGTTGCCAGCTGGGGTTGAGAATCCTGGGCTAGGAGAACCAGCAGTTCGACTTGATATGATGCAGTTTCATATGTTCATGAAAGCATGTGCTGATAATTATAATAAAAAGGAAACTTCGGCAGCACAACAAAATTAAACAGTGGGCAATTAAGTGTTGGGTCATTCACTTATCTGTATTTGGGACTGGCCAGCATAGCTGTGCCAGATGACTCAAATGACAGGAAACATTCAGCTGACCACATACAAAATTTGACATAACCCTTTTAGCACAGTTCTGTGTTCAGAGAGTTGCCTGCAGTTTCCCCCCACTCTGACCTTTCACCTGTGGTGGGGGTAACCTCTTTACAGCTTAGCATCTTCTGTGTGTCGTCTTCATGGGGTGCATAACCCTTTCTTTTAACTGGGCCTTTCTTCTGTTCACACAATACATAGCAGCAAACTCGGGTTTACAACGAAATGAACACTCGAGTTCCAGCCAGTCCTGACAAACATTTTGCATGATACTTAAAGGATATTACACGTTTTTGAAATGTCTGTTACAGTCCCGCTTAAATAATAGTTATACACCTAACCAAGTAATGCATGAAAAATCTCATGCACTGATCATGTAGAGCTGTTACAGTCATTGAATGTGGCTGACTTAGATTTCTTCATTAATTGTGCTCTTCTCCAGTCTTCTTGTGCTCTTCTCCAGTTTATGGAAAGAAAAAATGAAACTCACCAAAGAGAAACCACTGTTCTACTAATTTAGCGCACTCTATTATACTTTTTATACTGTAGATTTCTATCATGAACAACATTCATTGTAGAAAATACATTTCATGAGTATAGGTAAATATATAGGTCCATGGTTGAAGACTATAGAAAATGGTGCTAATACAATTCAAAATCTTGATGTAAATATTTTTAACACCGTTCTGGCTACGTTCCTGGATTCCTTTTGTAACGTTATCACTTTAAGGCATCTCGATGGAGCTGTAAAAAAAAAAAGCGGACTGGAGTGCCTTCGCTTTCTAAACCTCCAATGCATCTAACTCCACCCACTGTCATCCGTTGAAAACACAAGAAAAAAACCTTCAGTGGCGTGGGAAACAGCAATACCTGTGAAAAATCTCTCCTTATGTATAAAAGCATTTTGGTGTGAGAGCCTCCACACGCCTCCCCAGCCTTTGGGTACCGGGCCTGTCGCTCAGGAGGGGGGCCAATCCCCTGCCTGCGTTGCCTCCCTCTGTCTTGCCCACAGACCTGCCGGGCAGCGACTCTCCCTCAGTCTCTAGGGAGCCGCCGGCCAGGATGGATGCTCCGCTGGCTGGACGCCTCCCATGCCCACCACCTTGCCGCATGGCCTGCAGCCACACGGGTCTCGGCTTCTAATGTCCTGGCCCCACTGTTGGACCTCCTGATGGCCCCTGGTATTTCTGGCCACTGTGTGACACAGAGTGTTGGACTAGATGGGCCTTTGGCCTGATCCAACATTGGCGTCTCTTATGTTCTTATGTCTGGGGCAAGTGATGCTCTGTCTTCTTGGTGCTTGGGTGGGGGGGCAACAGTGGGAGGGCTTCTAATGTCCTGGCCCCACTGTTGGACCTCCTGATGGCCCCTGGTATTTCTGGCCACTGTGTGACACAGAGTGTTGGACTGGATGGGCCTTTGGCCTGATCCAACATTGGCGTCTCTTATGTTCTTATGTCTGGGGCAAGTGATGCTCTGTCTTCTTGGTGCTTGGGTGGGGGGGCAACAGTGGGAGGGCTTCTAATGTCCTGGCCCCACTGTTGGACCTCCTGATGGCCCCTGGTATTTCTGGCCACTGTGTGACACAGAGTGTTGGACTGGATGGGCCTTTGGCCTGATCCAACATTGGCGTCTCTTATGTTCT